>NC_079453.1:7688566-7736066 GCF_903798145.1 Danio aesculapii
TGATTATTGAAGTGCTTCTGACATCCGATCCTTTCTGAAACGGACAAACGCAAGAGTGTTGTGCGAAATAACAAAGAAGAAGCCCGAAAAAACAAGCAAATGATTCTTTCAGCAACCTAAAAAATGTAGTTTTTCTGTAATTGGTAATATGTCGGAGACTGTAAGGGTCTGTGTGTGTTCATATATGTTGCATTTATTTATTTAATATAATTACAGACATTACAGTAGGCCATTTCACACTATCATTGGTCGGCAGTTATAATCAAATCCTGTTTATGGAAAGGTTGGTAATGAACATTTATACACAAGTATTTGTGTGTATAAAGCATCTGTTTAGTGAGAAGTGCTTCTCATATGATGTGAACGACTCGCACAGCTTTACTTAGACATTTCCTCGAGCGAGAATGACGTCGTCTGAAACTTTCTGTCCTACACCACCATTGGTACCCTTTTGGCAGTAGAAACGTGATAAAGGTGACCCGTACCGAACTACTTAGTGGAAACGGGTCATAAATCAGTTACTCCAAACCAGCAAGACTCTGCATGGTAATACTGATGACTTCAGGGAAGCAAATGTGAACCTCACCCTCCTGGTCTTGGAGGGTAGGTGGAAGTCAGCCAGATTGAATCTGGCTACAATAATCAAGCTCAGCGTTTTCCCCTTGATGCTCTAAGCTCATTCAGAGCAGCTAATTTTAACTGCCATCACCCTGCCTGTGCCAGATTATACAGGGCTGGGCAGGACTGACCAGGCGAACTCTTCTCCAGAGTCGCCAAAAACAGAAACGCAGACTTAAACCGACTTTGCTGAGCAATAAACATGAAGTGTGTCTGTCCCGCCTATTGCTGCGCTCCCTATTATTGGTCTGTTGAGAAGACAGCTTGCTAAATCCTCTACGGTGTTCCCTCCCAGTTGTGGGCTTTGATTCTGATTCTTCTTCGTCCAGTTGTTGGAGATCATTGTTCTATTACTGGCATTTCCATGTGGCTGCGACTAGCGATAGACGCCGTACCTACCCTGTGCAAAGCCATGCAAGTATTGAAAAACGAGGCGTATTCGCTTGCGAACCCTGCAATTTCCATGATGCTGAAAACAGGATTTAAAACAATTCTGCAGCAGCAACGTCTAAAAGATAGCATTTAACACAAAGCTCAGCGACTTGTCGCAGCACGTTTGAAGACGCACTCAGTTTGTGTCCCTATTGTGAGATTTACCTGTTGATTGGGGGATGGGGACGAGAATTCAACTGATATGCAAAATCAGCCGAGTTAGCAAATGTTGACTCACAGATATACTAAAAAATTATTGTTATAACATCATCATTCAAACCTTGAGTGCTGTGTTTGAAGTAGCGGGTGGAGCCAACGTTGAAGTAAACCTGAGCTGGCATTTTGCCAATGATGCAATGTCTGATAATGTGATTGTCTGATTTCAAGCCCTGGCACCATGCTGAGAGCTGTGATTGGTCCACATCAACAGCAAGAAAGCACCATTAAACCAAAAGGCTGGCCTGGAGACAGTCATCTGGGCCCCAGGTGATTCTCCAGATTGTATGTGTGTGACCTGGCTGAGAAGTGTGTGTGTGTGTGTTGTGGAATGTCTAAAGAAAAGTGAACGAGTGTGGCAGACAGGAGACTAGGTGTCTGAATATCTCCATGGGGACCCTGGAGGCAACGTTCAGTGCGTTCAACCTCCCCCATTAACGACCAACCACAGCAGGCAATGACTACGATTTGCGTCTCACCTTTAAAGCTAACGTGAAATTACATTTGCAAATAATTTTACTTACAAAATAGAGCAGATCCGCTCAAATCCAGATAGACAAAGACAATAAAACCATTGTACTTAAAGAAAATAAAGTTGAAACTAGAAAAAAACTGATTAAGATTCATTTGAAAACATTTTACATTTTTCTGTAGACTTTTCATAGATAATACATTTCAGTTATTAAAAGCTGATGAAACAACTTAGCAAGAATTTAAAGGTGTCATTGAAAGAAAAACCATACACGGAAGCATAGTTGAGTAAGAGTTCAGTACATGACATGAGCGTTAAACACCAATGTTTCTAGGGCAGCATGATACTGGGAAAATATTGTGGTTGAGTATTGCAATAATGATATTTCTTCCAAAACATTTTCCTAAAAAAAATAGAAGCTATTTTTATTAGCTATATACAGTACACTGCATAATAGAGTACAGCCCATTTTGAAAATGAATATTTTTTTCCATTTCTCAGCGAATATAGGCAAAGTATTTGGTGCATTTAAACAAAACAGATTTATTAAACAGATTTATTTATTAAAATAATATTTTAGTCACCAAACATATTTAGAAATTAAAATATGATACAAGTAAATTCAAGCTAAATATTGCAAAAATAAATTAAAACCTACCAAATTTCATCTAATTTTTTTTTTGCTTCTCTTGATTTTTCCTCTTTTAAATTTGCATTTAATGTTTTTTTTATAACATTATACATTTGGGTGTGCTAGTTTTTGGACTGTTATTGTAAGTTATTTTGTTAGATAAGCTCCAGATTTGGCTTCAGTGCTGACTAATCTAATGTATATGCACGAATATAATATTGTATAGCTTCCTATTAAAATATGAATTTCAAAGATAGATTTGTTTGGGGTGTACTTAAATAAACTGAACACTTAAAGAATTTATTAATTTCATGATATTAAAATAAACATTCACAATATATTTTTCAGATCTTTTTAATTCATTAATTTTAATCAATTTTAGATATAATTGTTTCTTTCTTAAAAATCTTATTTGAGCAAACGGCCATAGAAAAATATGTTAATGAGAACTTAGGCTGTTACACAACACTCTGAATCATTAATATGCAAGAGCCAGCAGTCTTTGTCTGGCCATAATGCTTCCTAGTAAGATAACGACGATGATAAAAGTGTTTCCTTATGTTCTAAGTTTAACACAGCCCATTACATTCCCCATATATGTGGGACTTTTATCTTGTCATTAACATTAACTGCCCCACCAAGAAAATTGGATAGCATTTCTTAACTCCTAATGTTGCTAGTTAACACACTCAATGCATTTTATTTAACACACCCCATCATTTCTAAAATATCAGCCTCTACCAAATGGTTGATATGTTGGTTTATGGTTAAAGTACCAGAATTAATACATATACTATGAAAAATCTGAAAATATGAAGTTTAAGACCAAATTATTAAAAAAATATTCAAAATAAAACATTTTTGAAGACTTAATTACCTTTATTTTTTGATGTATGCCATAAAATATTTCAGATTTTTATTTAACATGTTTTCTTGTTTTGTTTTTTACAATAAAACCAAAATCAAGTGTAGTAGAGCAACAGAATTATGTTTGTTTTTTTGGAAACCAACAATGCTGTGTGTGTAAACCATTATTTTAAACAGTCATTATTTAAAACAGTCAACCAATTACTTAAAAATGGTCAACCATTTAGTAGAGCAGACAGTTATAGAGTTAAGGAGCTCTAATACAAATGACACAAAGCCAAATACAGAAAAAGAGGAATTTTAATTTTACTCAGAGAAATAAAAACATAATTTCATTCTAAAGTCAATTCCTAGAATTGTAAATGGGAATGTTAAGCAATTTCTGGAGAATTTTTGCACTTACCTAAGCCAAATACCTTCTATGTAGATAAAAGATAACTAAAAGACATTGTATTAGTGCATTATATGGCACCTTTAACTAAAGGACATTCACAGATTTTATAGTTTAAATTATACATTGAAGAACAATACGAAGACTGCAGTTTCTTAGTGATCTATGGCTCTATATTGGTGCTATTAGGCATGGGACGATAACCTTTTTCAAAGTATACTGCGGTTTGGAAAAGTTAAGGTTTTTTTTTTAAAACCATCAAATTTTCTGCTATTCCATTCCTATGGTAGGTGTAAGATTTTTATTTACAATTTTTTTGTTTCTGCTTTTTAGGATGACAGTATCTCCAGCAGAAAAGATCTCCAAAGATTTCGTTTTAAATAGTAAAGAAATCTGTGTTTTTGAAACTAATGAAGACAGCAGAAGTCAATGATTCATTTGAATTATTTAGCTTGACATGTTTACTGCTCCAAAATAATATAAATATTTCTCAAAATGAAACGTATTGTGTTCAAATTGCCCTGACATTTAAAAAAAACATATTTTAGAGCAGTAATCACAATACTATGAAACTGTGATATTTTTATCCAAGGTTATCATACCGTCAGAATCTTACACCAACCCATGCCTAGCTGCTAAACCTTAAAGCATGTGAAAACGACCCATTTAATGACATGTTTTTACACTAAACTCACTTCATGACTTGTTGACAGTTGAGTGTTTGAAATAAATCCTTCTTTAAGATGATTCCATAGTCATGTGATGATTAGTCGTGTTTAATCAATGAAAACCGTTAACAACCGATATGGTGATTTGTTGGCCGTTTCTCCTTCACGGGTGTTTGGAATTTCTACATGAGAGTGCAATCTGGCTTTCAGAGCAGATTTACTACTGATCATAGAATAGTGCTTTCGATTAATCCTGATTTGGATTTATCATGCAGCCCCAATCACTATTCATTCATTTTCCTTCAGCTTAGTCTCTAGACAACTATTCCAGCATATGTTTTAGACAGCAAATGCCCTTCCAGCCGCAACGAAGTACTGGGAAACACCCAAACACTCATTCACACACACACTGAACAATTTAGTTGACCCAATTAACTGATAGTGCATGTCTTTGGATTGTGGGAGAAACCGAAGTACCCAGAGGAAACCCACGCCAGCACGGGGAGAACATGCAAACTCCACATAGAAATGCCAAATGGCCCAGCTGGGATTCGAATCAGCCACCTTCTTGCTGTGAGGCGACAGTGCTAACCACTGTGCCACCCCTCAATCACTACTAATCAGTCAACATTTTCCAAATTCCACATTATAAATGTATATATATATTTTTTATGGCACAGTTCTATATTTTTGTCCTTGTTTTCCACATTTCTACAGAAATCACAGTGCCCTTTTTAAACCTAAAAGATCACTAAAAGTAGTCAGCATTTTAAACAAACGAAAAGTTACCCAGGCATCCCAATTAGATCAAGTTCCCACACTGATTAAAAAGGCAAGCCTTTTTCTTTGAAATAAAGGAACTAACAATTAATCAAGCATGCTAAGATCAGCAGTGCGTATTATGAAAGTAAAGGTGTCAATTTTGATTTCGTGTTGACTTTAATTCCGCTTTCCACCTCCATATCAGTGTGTAGCATTACGTAGTTTCCTAGCCACTATCTCACAGAGTACCGCAATGACTGTAGAGCGCTGCAGATTCGACGCCAATACCACCCATCTGGAAATAGGCTCGAAATAAAAAGGAATTAAGAACGAGCGAGATCACAAAAGAGATCAAGAGCACGATAGAGTGGAAAAAAAAAAGGTGGTGGCGGTGTGGGGCCGAGAACGAGAAGTCAATAGATTGCTTCTTTTTAAGTTCTGTGTTGTGGTTAAGTCTCTAGACTCAGGCTTCACTTTCATTTTCCTCCAAAGACGAGAGCACATGCATACACACACACAGTCGCTGACGGCACACGCGTGGCTCCAGCTGTGGGATTAGAACGCCGTCTCCACCGTCGCTCCCTGTTTTCTCTCCCACCCCAGGCCAAGACTGCAACTCCGCCAATCCTTTCCCTCGCTTCTAATGGGCCTTTCATTTACAAGCTTTCCATTAGCGCACAGACATCAGGCCTCCGCAAACTATGCACAGCCACATGTCAGTCACGGCCACCAGCTCTCGACAAAGTTAGAATTAGGCTAAATGTCCCGTTGAGGCCGGCACAACTTTATAGGTCGTTCTACTCGAAACCGCATGATTTAAAGGACTGGAAATCACCTAAGAGACACGAGACATCACTGAGAATGTTCGGTTGACAAATTATTTTGTGTCTGAACGCTCTAATTTCCACTGTTTTGCAAAAGTGGCTAAAAGTTCCACTGCCACATTTGGTGGCCTACACGTAATTGGAAACCCACTGACAGGTTCTGAAAGCACTCTCTCCTCCACACAGACCTCCGTGAGTCAGATCAGAAGACCAGATCGAACCTGTGTGACCTCTATGTAGTATCAGTCTCTCTTCCTCTTGGTCTCTATTCCTAGTGCAGCAGCACTGGTTCCTGCCTGCAAAAATAAATTGGTTGCATAAAAATAAAAGTGGGAGCGAGTCAAAGTGGCGTCACCACAAAGATGGCAGCTCAAGAGACGAAGAGAGCGCGCAACTGTGAGAATTAGGAACGTGTGTGTGTGTGCCTCCTCCTTGAGAGTAGGCTGGTGTGTGTGTGTGTGTGTGTGTGTGTGTGTGTGTATATAATGCAACACAGACAGCAGCCATTAAAGTGGAATGTGGGGGGTCTGGGCCCCACTAATAAACTATGTGCTGCACACACAACACTCACTTCACCCGTGACTTCTTGTCTTCATTACAACCATATTACGGGAAAGGGCTTCGCCATTGTCACAAAATCATTGTGATTTATGAGTTACAAAAATAACAGAATCTAGAACTTCAGAACAGAATCTATAGAGGACAAATGCAAAGATTAGTTCATGGAAACTCGAGCAGAACACCAGCTAGATTAGGGAAGCTACAGGAGAGAAAAGAAACTACTTGAAGTATTTTTCCTTGTAAAAAGGCAACTGCTTGTACTTCACTGCAAGCTGTGAAGAAATAAAAGGAACTATAATCAATGAAATAATCAAACAAAAAAGGTGTTGGATGAATCATTCCAACAGAGACATGTGCAATATGAACTAATGAGTATAGAAAATAAAAACTAAATCAATTAGCATTACAGAACGATAACTAAAATCATTTTTAACTTTGGGTTTAAGTTTTTAACTTGATGCAATATAAACAATGGAAAACTCCTGGCATAAGAAACAACTGAAGTCATCAATGCAAAAAACAAAAACACATGGATCTATATGGCATGTCAGTTAAAAAAAATTTACAGTGCAAAATGTCGAACAGCTAGAAAGAACTATATGACACACATATCTATCTATCTATCTATCTATCTACACACACATATATACATGAACTGAGTTTGTAGTAAAAACATGTCATTAAATGGGGTCATTTTCATGTGCTTTTAGGTTTAGCAGCTAGGCATCGACCGGTAGGATTCTGACAGTATAACCTTGAATAAAAATATCACGGTTTCACTGTATTGTTATTACTGCTCTAAAGTATATTCCTTTTATATGTCTAGGTGTAAAACAACAACTGTTTTCCCCCAATATACTTCATTTTGAGAAACATTTTAAATATCTTGGAGCAGTAAACAATATAATAATTATTCAAATGAATCATTGACTTCTGCTGTCTTCATTAGTTTCTAAAACACAGATTTCTTTACAATTTAAAACGGCTTTGGATATCCTTTCTGCTGGAGATACTGTTGTCCTAAAAAACTAAAATAAAACAGTAAATAAAATATCTTACACACCTTAGGAACGATATAGCTGAACATTTTGCGGTTTTAAAACCTTGACTTTTCTAAAGTGCGGTACACCTTGAAAATGGTTATTGTTCCATGCCTAATCGCTGAACAACAAAATATCGCAATGTTACATTTTTCCAATACTGTGCAGCCCTAATATATATATATACTAGTTGAAGAAACCTAGAGGAGAACAGACTATTAAAAACAAATCTTTATGTTTCCAACTACTAAATAGTAAACTTAATATAACATAAAATGCCATTTTTTTCTGTTTTGTGAAGCCAAAAGCTATTTTCCCAAACTACTAATGCAATATTTTACTTTTAGCCTTGTTCTGCCATCTCAGCTATTTTTAAACTTAAAAACAAATGTCTGAATGTTCCCTAACAGTTCACAACTTTGCTGAGCATAGGCCTGGGCACAAACTCCAAAGGGGAATGCTCTAGAAAATGTCAGGGAAAGTATACACATCGCAAACTCACAAATTGTTACACGAGCGTGACCACACGCACACACCAAAAGGACAGCCAAAGCCACACGCACACAGAGACAAACACACACAGGGGGAAAAACTGTCAGCCGCAGTCTCGACAAAACCTCAGAGTTCCCACCAAACCGTGGTCTCCACTAGACACAACACTTCACAAGTCGCTTGGGCTCAAACCTCGGATGGCAACCTGCTTGGCACAAAGATCCATTCGATACATTGGCACCTGAATTCTGAAACGCAGATTAAAGAAAGGTGTGCCGTTAGATGACAAAGGGCCACCTGAAGCTTACACCACCTGCGAACTATACAGAAACAAAAACAGAGAAGAAGTCATATGTATTGTGAGCTATTCAAACCATATCGCTCATAACAAGACAAAAACAACAGCTACTGATCTAAGGCTTCAGAGTTCAGACAGGAAAGCAAACTCTAAAAGATAAAAAGAAGAAATATTTCCAAAGCCTTTTGAAGTAAGATGAACCGTACTATTCAGGTCAGTGATTGGATCCATCTTTTGATTCACTGAAAAAATGCCAATTGATTTGTGTTGGGGCAACATGAAGGAATTAAGTTAACTTATTAGTTTTTACAAATTTAAGTGGATTGAACATAAAACAATTAAGTTGTCCCAAAAAAAATTTGTTTTTGCTGCATGTTCAGACTACTTATTTAAAATGAGCTGAAACAAACACAATTCTTTAGATTTTTTTGGGACCACTTAATTGTCTTATTTTCAATCCACCTAAATTTGTTACGTTAACTTAATTGATTTGTGTTGGGACAGCGTGAATTAATTGTGTGGAACCCTACATTTTTTACATGGTATGCTCATTTTAAATAAGTAGTTTGAACAAGTGTATCTGTCTGCAGACTGCAAGACGGGTGTAAGATGAAGGGGCGTAACTTGTAGTAAGTTAGAGAGGCGTGATTTGCAGTTGTCGAGATCCCATTGAACCATGCGAGATGTCACAACGAGATGTTGTCGGAAATATTTAACAGAGAACATTTTCACCAAATGTTTCACAAGTTCTCTCCAAATATATCCACAACCAATTCATTTGATATATTTTTATATTAATTCATTTAGCAATTCCCCCATGCAACTCCAATCACTGACTTCTTTATCTGTTTTGTCATGACAGTTAGCCTACTCTGGGTCGCACCTTGTGGTTGCAAATAACAGTATAATGCCGAGTGTGTCAAGTATGAAAGCCTCCGCAACTCGCGGCTGTACATTAAAAACTGTGATGGTTGGGTTTAGGGTTGAGGAAGGTGTAGACTATAATAATGATGATGGTTGAGTTAAGGATTGGAGTAGGTATAGACATTAATAACTGATGGTTGGGTTTAGGGTTTGGATAAGTGTAGACATTAATAACTATGATGGCTGGGTTTAGGGTTGGGGAAGGTGTAGACGTTAATAACTGATGGTTTGGTTGAGGGTTGGAGAAGATTTAGACGTTAATAACTGATGTTTGGGTTAAAGGTTGGGGTAGGTGTAGACATTAACCATGATGGTTTGGTTTAGGGTTTGGAAAGGTGTAGACATTAATAACTATGATGGCTGGGTTTAGGGTTGGGGAAGGTGTAGACGTTAATAACTGATGGTTGGGTTATGGGTTGGAGAAGATGTAGACGTTAATAACTGATGGTTGGGTTAAAGGTTGGGGTAGGTGTAGACATTAACTATGATGGTTGGGTTTAGGGTTTGGAAAGGTGTAGACGTTAATAACTATGATGGTTGGTTTTATGGTAGGGGAAATAGTAGACATTAATAACTATGATGGTGCGGTTTAGGTTTGGGGAAAATGTAGACGTTAATAACGGTGATGGTTGGTTTTATGGTTGGGGAAGGTAGACATTAATAACTGTGATGTTTGGGTTTAGGTGTGTAGTAGGTGTAGACGTTAATAACTGATGTACAGTGCCAACAACATAGTTTTGACATGTGGGTCTCCATTACTTCAAGTTACGCCTCTAATGTACTACAAGTTATGCCCCTGTCTAGCAGACCCTAATCAGTTTGAACATGAAGCAAGTGTCATTTTTTGAGTGTTCCAGGGACAAATCCAATAGGATGTCCTACGAAAACAGGCAGTCATGAAAAGCTTTCCTCGATATTACACTCTATATTTTAAGCATTAAAAAATTCAATTTGAACTAACTTCAAGCTCTGGTAGAAGTCATCCTTATTCAAATGGGAAAATAGCAACTCATGACTCTAATGCTAAAAAGAAAAAGCCTGCAGATGCGTTGAGAAAGCTCCAAATCATCTGGTCGTTGATTATCTACACTGCTCTTCGGTTAGGGTAATACTCGTAGTATTCTGAGCACATTATTGAGGCGGAAAGTAAATTAACGCACTTTGCTGCAGGACTAAATGTAATATATGTGTCTGTGTGGCTGGTTTGATGTTTGTCATATACGGTGTTTCCAGGAAAAAACACAAGCCAGGAAACACAGCCAATCTGCAGAGCCACATAAAAAAAAAACACATCAACCAATCACGTGCACACTTCCTGAGTGACTCGAGACAGTTTAAATCATGCTAGTAGGCCAGGCCGATTACATGATATGTTAACTTGAAAAGCAAGAGCAGTTCTCTGCGCGGAATCTCATTCCCAATCATCTATAATTTCACCATATCAGATCGATTATGTAGAGGCTGCATTTAAAAACCAAAGGGTTAGCATTGGCAGTGAATATTGTACTGCATTAAAAGAACAGTTCAAACAAAAATAATCCAATTTACTCACCCTCAAGTTTTTTTTTTTTGATGATGAACGTAAAAGATCATCTAAATACACTAAAAACACTATGAAAAGTCAAAGGTTAGCAGTTTCCAAATTTTTTGTGTTCAAAACAAGAAACTGTAAGAGTTTAACAAGTAGAGGGTGAGTAAATGATGACAGATCTGTTATTTTTGTGTGAACTACACTTTTAAATTCTACACATCTTACAACTAATACTACTAATGCTTACAAGAATGGAAAAAAAAAAAAAAAGTCAAACAAATCCAAATAGCTCCTCCTCACCAAGAAGAAACACATTCTTGCCAATGGAACAGTGAATCATACCTTGCAGCGAAGGAGAAATTATACACCAACACCTACGCTTAGCCCACCCTGACCCGGACCCTCCTTTGAAAAATAATGGCACCCACCGCCACCCTCCCTAAGCACTGGCTAATTGCCCATGTGGGTCCCTTAAACTTCATATGCTGGAAGAGACAACAGAGAGCCCGGTTCCAGATGTAAGACCCACATGTGGCAAACTGTTGATATAATGAATAACGCAATTGGAAAAAGGCACTGAAAATAGGCCACTATTTGGCCTACAAGGCAGACAGACAGATATCATGCTTAGCTGGGCAAGAGTTGACGGCCAAACAGAGCGCCAAAGTGCAAACAACTGATGCAACGGTGTATACGTTTGCATAAACCCTACCGAGAACACAGCACAGGTTTAAATACAAATTAAACTTGTTTTTCTGGACAAACTTATGTTACAAAATAAAAAAAAAATCCCAAATGTGTGATCAAAGCAGTACGGCAGTGACTTCATCCAAAGACAATACTATTAACCGGCAGGTAAAATAGCTGGTTTAGGTGACTCTTTAATCCCTTGGGTGGCAAAGTAGCTACTCAAAAGAAAGGGGCAGATCTCATCACTGCAGCACAAAGCCGAGGTGACCTGGGCGGGGAACACCTAGCCTAAAAGGAACAATTTGATATGCCACAAAGACTAACAATACAGCTCATTTCCGTTTACAGAAACGCTTTTCTGCCATCTGTTTATTTAAATACTGTACAATCTTAAGCTAAAGGGTTGGGTGAAGGATGAAAACAATGCACATACATGCCTGAGCAACAGGCTGCCCACAATGTGCTCCTAATGGAATACCATGGGTCAATGAAAATGACTAAGATTGAATGTTTTGTGAGGTCAGCTCGTTTTAAAATCCCACTCTGTTTGGAGTTGACTTGAGTTAGTAAAGCGTGTGTGCAGAACCCCACCTCTGCACGCCTACACGAAAACGCAGACTTGCGTCCCAGACACGACACACAACATGGAAAACTTCTACCATACCATAAGAAGGCTTACTTTATACTGCAGACCAAATGAGGGGGTGGACCAATGGAAGAATTAGCTAATGGTTTAATGCATAAGACCACGACTTCAGCGTTGGTGGAGCTCAGACACCCAACAGAGACTGAACTGACATGAACTGGCAGCATTTTTCCATACAACCATGTGAATGTTCACCGCGTTATTATGAATCAATGGGTTTGAAGCACCAAACACAAAGTTAAATTACAAAAATTCATTTAATTGTATAGTTTTAAGATTAACAATGGGTCCTCCACAACTATTGAAATGAGTTAGAGTTAAAACTGGCACAAATCCACCATCTTTATCTAGTAAAAACATAAACTCAATTGTTAAAGCTTTATCTTTCATACATTACAGTTACATACTGTAAAACTGAAAGTAAACACGTAACTCACAACTAAGAGGTTACCGAAAAAATGTACTTGTAAAATAAAGAGCAAGTAAAAATGTTTGTCACTTCTCCGAAAACGATAGTCTCCATACAAAAGTAAACAAAGAAAAGTAGGACTTGGAGACAAGTAAGGCATTCTTGTAACACTTTAAAAAGACCCTATAACTTAACTTAATACGAGAGTAAAGACAAAGCCAGCTGAAATGTGAAATTTCTTGTGTAAAATCCTCCGGCACACACAGAGAGGCGCTGTGATGGGATGCCACTTTCTCAGGGCCAAATGGCTGAAAGTTGCTCGCAAATGGTGGATGCCATACTGGATCAACACAAGCGGTTATTAGGTCATTTTAACACCTTTACATTTCCTTAGAGCTTAATGCAACCTGAAAGCGTATTACACTAATTTATTATGTGAAACGTATATAAAACACCCTTCACGGTCTAGGTCAGGACGGTTCAAAAGTTGTGAAAACTTGTGTACTCCCAAATATCGATTATTTGTTCCCTATACACGAACTTTTTCCAGCCTTAATGACAGCTACACAAAACAACATCGAAGTGATGGCTAAAGTCTACACATAAACAAACAAATTATATAAACTCATTAAAACTTTACAAAGCGGCAACCTTGTTTATAAGCATTTTAAAGCAACGCTACATGGCACATTTGACTTGTGTGTGACTTGGATTTTTAGCTAAAAAAGTACCTAAAATATGAATATTTTAAACACATTAGCTAATCTGTGGGCAACTAGCGGGCTGCATATCGAGAGTGAAACCGACAAACATCTCTAAACTCTAAAAAACTTACTTGTAGTTTTGTGGCTGACTTGTTACGCAAATCTAAAGTTGGTTTATACCTATCTGGTGTTGGTGGGGGTGTTGTTGTTTGGCAAAACTTACCCGTATCGCCCGGGGTCTTCATGTTGGAGAGTATAGCCGCTTCGTTAGCAGTCGTGCTAACTGAGAAAGAGAGTGAGTGAGAAAGAGAGATGAAATTAACTTCTTCCTCTCGGCGAGCTCAGGATCGCGCACACACACACAAAACTCCTCTGTAAACTTTTCCTCCTCAAATCCAGCCCCTTCACTCGTCCTCCCCCGGTTTGTTTGTAGTTTTGCTGTTTTGCTTTTCCTCCCCAACGTGGAGGACGCTAGTTGTTGCCTTGTGGCCGGACAGACTCGCTCTTTTACGGTCAGATATCGGAGCGCGTCGTGCCGATGGAGGAGCACCGTGTCCGCGCTGAACTCCTGATTACTTCATAGACGCTGCGAAGTTGCATATTCGAGCCTTCACGGTTGAAACACGAGGCGAAGCAGACAGAATCAAAACAAACGAGAAGGCTGAAATGCCCGATCCACTTTTCTCCCTCTCTTTCCACGGACTTTTTCTTTTTCCACTCACTCCGTGCAACTCTCTCTCCCGTCTGCCCCCTCCTCCTCCTCCTCTTTCGGGGTGTCGTGTTTCGTTCTTCCAGCCACACGGGGCCGCCCACGCTGAGCGGGGGAGGGAGGGGAGGAGCGCGCACGTAGCCACGCCCACTCACCGTTTGTGTCGGGCTCGCGTCACTGCAGCGTTGCTGCGGAGACCGCCAACGCCGTCCGATCCCGGCCAGCATCGTGAGGTGCCGATGACATGTTGTCCCGCAGAAACAGACCGAAAAACCAATAAAATCTGTCGTCAGCGGTGGTCTCACGTTCCTCACAGTTGACACCACTAAAATGAGCTTTGTGTTAAGAGTTGTTGTGTGAGTAATAGTTCACACAGAGATTGAAATCTGTTATTGTTTAGTCATCCTCATGTTGTTCCACACTCAAATGCCTTTTTTTCTCCTCAGTGGGACTCAAACTTGTCTGGAGAAGTTTAACAGATTGTAAGAACTGCAGTGAACGGAGATGAAGTTCAAGCAACACAAAGGTAGCAACTTTTTTTTAGCTTGACAACTTTCATTGTGTGGAAAAAAGCAGCTAGGTTATTCCATCGATGAATATTATGAATTTGTACGTCTGCAAAGTTGCTAAAAAATAAAGATTGCCCCATCATGACCATTTCAATGTGGTCATGTCATTGGCTCATGAACATTTCCTGCGTTGTTATTAAACTATTTTTATAATTGTAACAAGAGGCAATTCAATCATAACTTCATGTTAAAACAGCTATCATAACAGTATTTATCAGTATGTGGCTCTTTTGGGATTCTCGGAACCTACAGAAATTAAAAATGTGTTAGGAAATACGTTGGGAACATTGTTTTTGATTACATCCCCCAAAATGGTCTTAACAAATAGTACTAACCAGAGTTAACAGTGAAATCAATATTCCAAAAAAACAATGTTGTCATACTTAATCACAAGTAACAAAACCTTGGTTAATTATTATAAGGGAAACAACAACCTTTTTGTTAGAGAAAGGCATGGATCCATCAGATGATTGTGTGAAGCTGTCACCAGCATGTATATGTAGATGCCACACTGACACATCCCAGCAGGCACACAACATCATAAGATGTTAATATTAGGTTAGATTTAGGTCGTGATGTCAAGTGACCAAAATTCAATGTCTAGCCAGCGTCTAAGGACAACGTTATTATGACGTCTAATAAAAGTGCGAAATGACGTTGATATTTTGTTGATTTTAGATTGTGTTGGAAAGTGACCAAAATCCAACATCTTAAACCAACGTCCTATTGACGTCAAATACTGACATTTATTCGTCAGGTATGGCAACCAAAATCCATCGTCTGACAGACGTCATAGTGGTAACATCCACACAACGTCAAGCTGTAACATGATTAGATGTTGATATTTGGTTGATTTTAGGTTGGACGTTGGACACTGACGTCAGCCTGACGCTGGGTTCTGACGTCAACACGATTTTCATTTCCAAACAAAATCAGCGTCCCACGATGCTGGGGTACAGCGTTAATCTGACGTCATGTTAACATCCCGTGCGTGCAGGGATCAACAATGCCTGCCATCTTGGAGAGGTCAACTTTCATCTCACACATATCAAAAATGCATAGATTTAAATCCCAGTAGAAATGGGATAACTTTTGAGTTGATAATGTGTTTTACGTACATGTATTTACTCTATATTTTTAAAAACTACACTCAGAAAAATATTTTTTCTTGCTTGTTCACTTCATCATCCTTCAGCTTAGGCACTTTATTCATCAGGGGTCGACACAGCGGAATGAACCACCAACTTATCCAGCATATGTTTTACACAATGGATGCCTTTCCAGCTGCAACCCAGTACTGAGAAACACCCATACACGCTCATTAAAACACATACACTATGGCCAATTTAGTTTATTAAATTCACCCATCTTTGGACTGTGGGGGAAACCAGAGCACCCCAAGGAAACCCACCAGTGACCTTCTTGCTGTGAGGTGACAGTGCTAACCACTGAGCCACCGTGTCACCCGTGCTTGTTCAAACTACTTATTTTAAATGAGCTGAAAACAACTCAATTATTGAGATTTTTTGGGACAACTTAATTGTTTTATGTTCAATCCACTTAATTTGTTAGTTAACCTAATTGATTTGTGTTAGGAGAACATGAATGTATTGTGTGGAGCTTTTCAACATTGTTTTTGCTAATGTCTTGGTCTTGTTGTATTTTCATTGTCATTTTCATACATGTATGAAATTATATTGTTGGACATACAGTTAACTCCCTCTGTTCACGGCTTTGACAGTTCGGTATTGTGGACAATTTATGTATGTAAGCCCATTGAAACAGCTGCTAATGCCAGTATGACTCAAGAAGAAGAGGAGCAGGCAACTAAAATAGTTGGCGTTGAAGATCTGTTCAATAGCCATAAATATAAGCCAACGGATAAATATAGACTAAACAATAACCTTTTTGCAGAAAAGGGCAAGGATCCATCAAATGTGTGATTTCGTGCGTACAGCCTCATAGCATATGGATCAAACATGACAGAATGTTCTTCAAGGTTGTTTACTCAGAAAAATGCAATTGTTATTGAGAGTGCTAAATGTGGGCTGGAGTGAGAAACGAATGTGAGTCTGTAGGTGGCCTTCTCTTTTCCTTATCTCTCATTCTTTTCCTTCACCGCCTCCCTTTCTCGCTTTGAGAGCTGGAGCAGTTGTCAGTGGAAACTCAAGGGTAGTAGATGACATTTGTAAAGCATTTGCACGTAAGTGCTAAATTACCAGTTCAGCGTTAATGCTACTTGCGAGCACACGCGCACAGGCCAGGCCTTGACTTTGTCTTGTGTGCAAACTTCATCTTTGGGGACTTCCAAAAACAAAAAACCCTCACATTTAATCTTTAAATAAATTGATGGTAAATATATACGATAAACAACATTTGTCTTTCATTATCCATGATGCACTGCTCAACCTCAATCATTAGACTCTAATTAACATTAAAGGAAAAAGTGACGTCTACCAGTAATTGATGTTAATTTAAAGAAGGCTCTGGGTGTAAAATGCTGAATGCAGCCATTTGGTGGTGCGTAAGCAAATGAGTCGAAACGAACAAGACAGAGAAAGAGACAGAGATCTGGTTTGTGGCCTCGTTTGGAGATGTTTTCTTTCACTCCTCTCCTTTGTGGCACGACCCCGCCGTCTCTAATCAGAATGACAGACAGACGCGCAGGAGAGAAAGAGAGGGGGAGAGATGGAGATGAGGAGAAAAAAAAATGGGATGGAGAGAAAAAGAGGAGTCATACTCGAAGCAAATGGGCCCTGGGAACACACAAAGTGGTACAGGGCGAACTCCAGTGCTTCTTTAGTACAGCACTAATGGGCAATTCACATATTCTTGAAACTTAATGAAAACCATAACCGTACGCTTACAGAAATAACCCTTTTTTGGGAATCCAAGAATATCAAAGCGATGGAGGGACATAGCAGTGTAAGTACGTCATAAAGATTACTCCAAAATGGATTCATAGGGAGAAGAAAGAGGTAATTTATGTGCTGTTTTTTCCACCGTATTCTCAGACGCACAGAGCGCTTGAACTTTTGCGTGTTCCTGATTCTTAACGCTGACGTGCACAAACTCATATAAAGACATATAGCAACTCATATAAATACACTGTTGCCATGTCTGAAATCATTCACCCAATCACTGAGGTGTATTCAGTTTTAATACTTTTATTCACCAAGGACATATTCGATTATGCAAAACTGACTGCAAAAACTTTCTCACAATTGTTTTTCTTAAAATAAATCCTCATGGAAATTAATAAACAGAAAATGATATATAATATTTGTAAGCAGAAGAAGTTAAAAAACAAAACAAAAAATCTTAATGTGTTCTAATATCAAACCTTTTGAACAGAGTGGTTTACTACATGTGAAAAGTCGGCAACTATCTATCTATCTATCTATCTATCTATCTATCTATCTATCTATCTATCTATCTATCTATCTATCTATCTATCTATCTATCTATCTATCTATCTATCTGTCTATCTATCTATCTATCTATCTATCTATCTATCTATCTATCTATCTACTGGCCACTTTATTAGGTACACCTTGTTAAGGCACATTTCTAATCAGCCAATCACATGGCAGGAACTCAATGCATTTAGGCATGTAGACATGGTCAAGACGATCTGCTGCAGTTCAATCCAAGCATCAGAATGGGGAAGAATGGTGATTTAAGTGACTTTGAACGTGCCATGGTTGTTGGTGCTAGACAGGCTGGTCTGAGTATTTAAGAAACTGCTGATCTACTGGGATTTTCATGCACAACCATCTCTAGGGTTTACGGAGAATGGTCCAAAAAAGAGTAAATATCAGTAAGTGGCAATTCTGTGGGCGCAAATGCCTTGTTGATGCCAGAGGACAGAGGAAAATGGCCAGACCAGGTTCCAGCTGATAGAAAGGCAACAGTAACTCAAATAAGCACTCGGTACACCCGAGATCTGCAGAAGAGCATCTATGAACACACAACACGTCCAACCTTGAGGCGGATGGGCTACAGCAGCAGAAGACCACACCGGGTGCCACACCTGTCAGCTAAGAGCAGGAAACTGAGGCTACAATTCACACAGGCTCACCAAAATTGGACAATAGAAGATTGGAAAAACATTGCCTGGTCTGATGAGTCTCGATTTCTGTTGCGACATTCGGATGGTAGAGTCAGAATTTGGCGTAAACAACATGAAAGCATGGATCCATCCTGCCTTGTATCAATGGTTCAGGCTGCTGGTGGTGGTGTAATGGTGTGGAGGATATTTTCTTGGCACACTTTGGGTCCATTAGTAGCAATTGAGCATCTTGTCAATGCCCCAGCCAACCTGAGTATAGTTGCTGAACATGTCCATCCCGTTATGACCACAGTGTACCCATCTTCTGATGGCTAATTCCAGTCATAAAGCGAAAATCATCTCAGACTGGTTTCTTGAACATGACAATGAGTTCACTGTACTCAAATGGCCTCCACAGTTGGGATGTGGTGGAATGGGAGAATCGCATCAAGGATATGCAGTCAACAAATCTGCAGCAACTGTGTGATGCTATCATGTCAATATGGACCAAAATCTCTGAAAAATATTTCCAGTACCTTGTTGAATCTATGCCAAAAAGGCAGTCCAACAAGTAAGGTGTACCTAATAAAGTGGCCAGTGAATATATATATATATATATACACACACACACACACACACTTTATAAATGTTTTATAAGGGTACACTATGCTTGTACTTGAAAACTGACCTGGGTTTGGACAACAAAGTCAAATCAAGTGTCAAAACTGCCTAAAAGCAAATAATGCATGGCTAAATTGATTTAATTTCAACAAGCAAGCCTATGCTTGAATGAGCACTTTAAATGACATCATAGCCAATAAATTCAAACAACTACTTATTTATTTACTGCTATAAATGACTACATCATTATAGCACATGCCTAATTTTAGTCATGTTGTATTTATTTCCTTGTCTAAGATAGCTGTCATAACAAATCAAAGTGTTCCTTCAGCCTTTTGTCCTCGATTTTTAACTTCTCACCCGCTGACAAGTCTACACAAAACAGCACAATCGCTGCAATTAGCTTTCCATCTCCCACACATTTGAGGTCAATGATCACTCGACCGAGGATTCAGAATGAGTGAGGAAGATTAATCACTGGCACCTAAAGAGACTGATTAATGAGCGGTCATTAAAACTTCATGAAGGACTGATCAAAGCAACGACGAATGTATGTTGTGGCCAGGTTTACAGAGCAACAAATGGAAGCCTGTTGAGACATGCAGAATGGGGCGGAGGGGGGTGTTTCTGCTTTTTAAAGTGGGCTCTGATGAAGGAAATCGAATGATAATGTGATCGGGGTTCAGCAGGCAAAGACGTCCTCCCAAACTTGACTATAGTTCTGGAATGAACTAAATGGCCCCCATTGACCCCGTGAAGGGGGCCCAATATACACATCCACATATGCATGCATGCAGAATCCAAACACACACACTCAAACACACAAAGGGAGCTTTGTGCACCAATGATGGAAGGTTTGTGTGTGTGCATGTGTGTGCGTTATTGGTGCTATGAAGTTGCTTGAAGGTGTCAAGGTCACTAGCATGACATACCTTTTATTTTTTTCAACAGGTTTTCAAAAATACAGATAAACTACGGCATCCGAGGTCTCATCTTCCGAGCTGAGAGAGAGAGAGAAGTAGAGGTCGAGAGAGATATGGAAGTTTTGTGGGACCAATAGGGAGGAATTCTCAAGGGAATCAGGGATTAGGAAAGAGTGTCAGGGAGAGAGAGAAAGGAAGGGGTGGGGCTAAAATGCTAAAAGTGCAAGGGGTAAAACCAGCAGCCCAAAATGGAGGGGGAAGGGCAACGGGGAAAGAAAAAAAGAGAGAGAGTTTATGTATACATCTCTGTGTGTGCGTGTAAAGGAGCGTGTGAATAGACTCTTTGTGATCAAAAGACTTGTTTATTTTCTTGCCGCTTGAACTCTTCAGGAAACACATTTGACCTGTCTCTATGCTGTCTGCCACACTAACCTCTAAACACACACCTTTGACTTTACACGCAACTGCAGAGACAGACTTTACAGCACTGCAACCCCAAAGACAATATCCCCCCGCTCAAACGCACATCTATATCTCAAAGGCATTCTTGATGAGAACCATGCAAATTAACGTTCGTGTTTCCTCTTTCAAGTACACGTAAACTCTCCCTCTTTCTGTTCAGTGTCCCCTCGCTCCCCGCTTCTCTTTGTCCCAGCTGGTATTCACACATTTCTAATAGGATTACCACACTTTCACTTTGTGGACGAGCAGATAGATGTATACCAGGGATGATGAGGTGGAAGAAACAAGCAATTTATGGGGGCAAATGTGGAAGAGAGAGAACTACATTTGTTGTTAGGTTGTTACTAAGCTGTTCGGGGTGGTTATCGGGGTGTTGCTATGTAGTTACTATCGTGTTTTTGGGTTTTAGGTCATAGATAGGGCTTAAAGGTGGTTATTGGGGTGTTGATTAGGGGGTTACTATGATGCTTTTTCTTTCTTAGGAAATAGTTAGGCCTTAAATGTGGTTTCAGTGTGTTGCTTTTTAATTACTTTTATGTTTAAGGTCTTTAAGGACATTTTTAGGCCTTGAATGTGGTTGTTAGTGTGTTGCTATGTTGTTACTATGGTGGTTTAGGACATTGTTACACCTTAAAGGTGGTTATTGGGTGTTGCTAGGTAGTTACTATGGTGTTTTTGGTTTTTAGGTCATTGATGGGCCTTAAGGTGGTTATCAAGATGTTCCTTTGTAGTTACTAAGGTCTTTTTGGGTTTTAGGACATTGAAAGCTATTGGGGTGTTGATTAGGCAGTTACTATGACTTTTTTCTTTCTTAGGAAATAGTTAGGCCTTAAAAGTGGTTTCAGGGTATTGCTATGTAATTACTATAATGTTTTAGGTCTTTAAGGACATTGTTAGGCCTTGAATGTGGTTGTGTGTTGCTATGTGGTTACTATGATGTTTTAGGATATTGTTGGGCCTTAAAGGTGGTTATCAGGATGTTGATAAGGGAGTTACTATGAGGTTTTGGTTCTTAGGACATGGTTAGGCATTGAAGGTGGTTGCTAGGGTGTTGCTATGCGATTACTATGATTTTTTTGGTCTTTAAGGACATTATTATGCCCTGAAGGCAAAGTCTCTTTAAAGCAAGTCATTTCACTCGGTGACCATCTTTAAAACGCCTCTCGGGCAGTATGTTTGGGCATTCTGTCTGAATTGGGAAATATCAAATTCTTCAAAACTGTTAGCCAAGCTTATGATTACATTACATATTTGGAATCACCAAATAAAATCAAACAACAACTGTCTCATAAGTTTCGTTTTTTTAAACCTCTGAATCAAATAAAATCAGCATATTTTCAGGTTGCCCGAGCTAATGCGCATGCACACTTAAAAGGCAGGAGATCACGACACCAACCTCATTTATGGCCGTGTTACACATTATCATCCTCTGGTCTTCTGAAGTAATCCACAACTTGGTCTTAATAGCATATCGGTTCATTTAAAAGCACAGACGTCAAGCTTTATTTGGATACATTTCTTATGCCTGTGAAGCAAGTATTCATTGAAATTCCAGTGCGCTTGTTGACCACCCAACTGTCATAAAAGCACACGTCTGTACCTGAGCTTTTCTACCGGAGAAACGTCAGTCTATCACGATCGATGATTGTCTCCAGTATTAGAAGGTGGTGCCTCATTCGCCATATTGACGGTTACACTTTTCCAAAAGGTGGTTGTTTGTCAAATTGTTGCTATACGATTACTATGGTGTTTTTGGACATAGTTAGGCATTGAAGGTGGTTGCCTGGGTGTTGCTATGATGTTTTTTTTTTTGGTCTTGAAGGACATTATTAATTCAATTCAATTAATCTTTATGTGTATAGCGCTTTTACAATGTAGATTGTGTCAAGGCAGCTTCACATAGAAGATTATAGTGAATTGAAACAGTGTCAGTCCAGTTTTCAGAGTTTTGAGTTCAGTTCAGTTTAGATTTGTTTAGTTCAATTCAGTGTGGTTTAATATTCACGGCTTAGAGTCCAAACACTGAAGAGTAATCCATCGATGTGCAGTCCCGAAGTCCCGAACTATGCAAGCCAGTGGCAAGGAAAAAACTTCACCAATTGATGAAAGTGATGGATAAAAAACCTTGAGAGAAACCAGGCTCAGTTAAGCTCGACCATTTCTCATATGGCCAAATGTTTTGTGCAGAGCTGCAGTCTAGGCGCCGGAGGTTGGAGAACGCTGGACGTCAGTGTAGACTCGTCTGTCCCCGGAGTCTCACAAAAAGCAGACGCACTCTTTTACTCCTCCATGACCACCACAGCAGGATATGGCCTGGTCCGGGATTGTGGAAACCTTGAAATCACTTCTTCACAGGTCTTGGATCGCATCAGTGGGACTGCATAATCTGTGGTGGCCTCGGGATGAGTATTTAGGGCCTAATTATTAGGGCCTGAGGGTGGTTGCCAAGGTTTCACTATGTGGTTTACCCTGGTGTTTTTGGCCTTTAGGACACTGTTAAGCCTCACAGCCCATTTACACGGGGCGTCAGCATCAACGCTTCCCATTCACTTTGAATGGGTGACGTCATACGTTGCAGAACTGCATTGTGGATCCGTCAGCGCCGCTTCAGTTGCGTTGCTTGCTGCTGAAGTTGGGACATTCTCAACTTCTCAAGCACCGACGGAAACGTCAGCCAATCAGATTGCTGTATGCAAATACACCAGCTCAGATAGTAGCCGATTACTGACTAATTTCATTGGCTGACGCTGCTATGACGATCGCGTCAGCCCCAACTTCAGACACGCCCTCTGTCAAGCATTGACACTGAAGCCCTGTGTGAATCGGGCATTAAAGGTGGTTGTCAAGGTGTTGCTATGTAGTTAGTATACTGTTTTTGGCTTTTTAAGGCTTTGTTAAACCTTAAATGTAGTTGTCAAGGTGTAGATAAGGGAGTTACAATGATGTTTTTGTTCTTAGGATATTGTTAGGTCTTGAAGGATGTTTCCAGGGTGTTGCTATGTGATTAATTTGATGTTTTTGGTCTTCAAGGACATTATTAGGTGGTTGCTAAAGCATTCTGAATAGTTGCTAGTTGACCTATCAAAAGGCAAAGTCAAAAAAGCATGGTCTGAAATACCAAAACCTACGAAAACAAAAATAGGCGATGAAATTTGTATATATGTTTGTGTGTCTGATTTCTTTTTTCATACTTTCATTTTATTCATGACTACTGACTGACACACTGCTGTATCCTTTTTCCACTTGAATTCATAACTTGCAAAACAAAAACACAACAACGATACTGTGAAAAATAATATTCTAGTGCCTAGATATGGCTCACATCCCTCCTTCAATGGAAATCTCTGCTGTGAGTGCTGACATCTAATACTCAGGGTTACCACCAAGTATGAGCAATAGAAATTAAATAGAGCAAGAAAGTGGTGAATAGAGAAAAACAGAGCTTAAACGCTTCCCGGTGAAACCTATTTGTTTTAAACACCAGGTGGATACCGGGTTAGTGACACTGACTAGTTCCCTCCTGTAAACAAATGCAGCGAGAATACAGTGTTAATCGCACGCATACACACACACACTTTCAGTCAGCGCACACAGGCACCCTCCAGCTATTTAAAGTAAATATTTCAAAAGCGGTAAAACCAGGTGCCCTGTGACCACTTGATTAGGTGTAAATAAAGTCGACTGTAATCCCTGAGAGAGGGAGACTGTATTTGTATGTGTGTATATATGTGTGTGTGTGTAAGGCCTCATAAGCCAGCGAGGAAAAGAGACTGAAGGAGAGGAATGCGAGAGTTATATTTGACCCATTTCAGGCACTGTGCCAAGCGCTGTGCCAAGCCTATGAGAGCGAGCGAGAGTGCGCTGGAATGAGGGTGAGGAATTAAAAGTGAGAACAGAAGTAAATTGTGGAGCAGAGACACGGGGCACCAGCCGCAAGAAACATGAGCGAGGTTAAGTGTTAGAGGACACCGAATTGCTACGAGAGCGTACGCATGTTTGTAAGCGCCTCCGAGCGCTGCTGGTATGTACAAACGGTGTCAGTCTATATCAGTCCCGGCATGTGTATGTGTGTGTGTGTGTTGACAGTAGCTCCTGTATCTCAGCTATGAACTCTCTCTTCCTACTCCTATTCGTGACTTCCTACTCTATATTTTCCACCTTTCTCCAAAGCACGCACTCTCTTTCCATCTTTCTTTAGGGCCTGAAATAGTCACAGAGTGAAGGATTTCAAACCGCCATCTACACTTTGTTTTGGTTGGAGACGTCCTCAAAGTCTAGCGAAAATTTGCTTCATATTAGAGCAACAAAGCTGAGAGTTATGTTTAAGAAAAAAAGGACAGTGGGATGAGGGGAAAAAATGGAGAGGGGATTGAAATGATGGGGTAATATTGGGATATATGGGGTATAAAGTAAACGCAAGATGGTTTGGAAAGAGTGAAACGCTGCCCGGGGTGAGTCTGTCGAACTGAAGCAGACTGTGTGGCAACGGAGGCCTCATTACCTCACTGGCAGTGAAGTCTCAGCCCTGCCTTTTAACACAGAGGAAATGTGTGTGTGTTTGTGTGTATTGCAGCGAGAGGAACACAGTGTCGGTTTGTGAGGGGGAGAGAAATAAAGAAAGCGGGTGAGAATATGTGTTTGTGTACCCAGTGCCAGGATGACTGTGGTGTGCCGACAGCTTGCCAACGCTCCAACCTCAATCACGTTTGTCGGGTGTCGAGAAACACCTCGCCGTGTCTGTTGCTATGGCCATTAGTCTCCAACCGCACGTAGATATAAGCCAAGATAATAATACATAATCATTAAATGCAGTTATAATGACAAGCCACCGGGAACGTCTACGTCGTAGGTTGGCACGCCAAACAAAGGATTCAAGTAACTATATTTGAGCTCAGGCCTTTTGATTCTTTTTGATGAACACTATAATCGCAACGTGACCTTCTAAAAACTGAAATTCAGCTAAATGCGTCTGCGTAATCCGATTTTCTCTAATAAAAAGCACTCATCATCATTCTCATACTCACTGAACACCAGTGAAGGGATTTTGAAAAGTGAGATTTTAGGCCAATATTATTGAAGGTCATTGTGGTCCAGTGTTTCGTTATATAGACAAATTGAGAAGGCAGCATAGTGGCTCAGTGGTTAGCACTATCGTCTCACAGCAAGAAGGTCGCTGGTTCAAGTCCTAACTGCGCCAGTTGGGATTTCTGTGTTTGCATGTTTTCCTCATGTCGGCGTGGGTTTCCTCCGGGCGCTCCGGTTTCCCCCACAGCCCAAAAACATGCGCTATAGGTGAATTGGATGAACTAAATTGGCCGTAGTGTATAAGTGCTAGTGTGAATGTGGGTTGGGCGATGTCGACCAATTTGGCATCGTACGATGTCTAATGTGAAACATCGGGATGGACGATGGCATCGTTGTCGTAGGCAGCGGTGAATTAATTATTTATGAATAATTAATTAATTTATAACTAATTAATTATTTGTAGCCTACTGTTTCAACTACCTGACCCGCATCTTTGTTTTACCCATAACCAAATCATAAATAAATAAAGATAATTTACACACAAATGACCCTGTCAATCACTTTTTCCGCGGGACTCTTGCATGAATAGGCAGAGCGATCTGTGTCGTTATAATGGCGTCGACAAACTTGGTGCACGCGTGAAAGCGAAAGATTAAAGCAGTGTACTGATGCTGTGACACGTTAACTGATGGATTCAAAAGACTGAAGAGTCGTTAGATAAAGACAAGACTAATTAAATATCACGTTTAACAACTATAGTGAGCGCCGTCCAGAGGTACATCCTTGATAAACTGTCTAACGTGCACTGCTCTTTGGGGTGACTGCTGGAGCTCAGAGTCAGACGCGCGAATAGCCTACACTGCAGCGCATGACAGAGTATGTGTGTGTGGTCACGTGATGTGCGTTTTCAGCAGTATAGTGTGGAAGCAGGGCTTTTCAGAAATGCTAGATGAAACGCTATTGTGGACGTGGATCCTTTGTGTTCCAAAATGTCATTTTAAATCTAAGATGTATTAGTGTAAACAGGGCCTAAGTATGTATTTTTCAAGAGCGGATTGCTGCTGTGACAGGGGCGGGGTGAAGGATTGTGATGCCAGCTAAGCATCGGGATGTCTATCGCCCATCTGCGATGGACGATGGCATCATCTATCGACCCAACCCAAGAGTGAATGTGAGAGTGTATGGGTGTTTCTCAGTGCTGAGTTGTGGCTTGAAGAGCATCTGCTGCGTAAAACATATGCCAGAATTGTTGGTGGTTCATTCCACTGTGGCGACACCTGATTAATACGGGATTATGCTGAACGAAAATGAATGAATGAATGTTTTGTAGACAGAAATAGTCCTACAACAAGAATATTCCCTAAGAATTATGTATGCGAGGTATGATTGTTGAAAAGGATTAAGCAATTTACAAGGTTAAATTAAGTTTGGCTTTAAAAAAAAAAGTAAAAAATGTACAAGATTTACTTATTCTTATTAAAGGCCAGTGAAATTAAAATAACGTTTTTTTAGACGTTAGTATAAGTATGTTAGTCTTCAAGAATATCTAGAAGCGAGTGTGCTCCAAAACAGTCACAAAATTTGCATTCAGAAGATATAAAACCAATATAAACATGTAAAGCTTGTAGTTTGTCACTTCCGCCTAAATGGATAAACAGTTTTTTCATGTCACCTCATACTTTCTCAGCAAATCTTGACCAATCAAATGCTCTCTAGTTTCTGACATTCCCCACCCCCTTCTCATTTGCTTTTCATGTGATGCGCTTGAGCTCAACCACTCTCACTGGCAGAGCGGTGATAAAAACAAAACGCTATTGGCTGTTTTTTTAAAAGGGGAGGAGCTATTCTTTGCCCTGCCCTCTCTTTGTTTTTCAGTTGAGATTATGTCAAACATCGAATAAAAAAATGCACATTTCAAAGCACTTTGTAAAGTTAAAACAACAATGAAGTTCCTTTGAACAAAATGTGTTTTTGGTCCAAACAAAAAAAGTCGACAACTTAAAATTCTAAGGCAACTTGCTGCACAGCTTTTTTTGAGTTGACTCAACTTTAAACCCTAGTACTGCACTGGACTCGATTTAAGTTGACTACTGAAAAAACAAGTCAACTAAATAGAGTCAACTAAAAAAGCTCTGCAGCATGTTGTCTTACAATTTTAAGTTGAGTGAAAGTACAATAGACCCTTTTCATATTTCTGGGTTACCCTACCCAGGTGTCATAATAGGGTAAACTTAGAAAGCAGTGAAGAGTAGAGTATCGCAAAAACATGTATTATACAATCCAATTTGCTCAAATAACAAAAGAAAAACTCCATGATTGTGTTGTCATGACTTTCAAAGAGGGAAATTTTATATTAGACTTAAGGCTGTTTTATACTTCTCATCAAGCGCACGAGTATGGTCCGGCACAGCCTTTGTGTGGTTGCATAGCCCTCGCCGTGTCTGACGCCGACGTGCACCTCGCAAAATATTTAACTACACATCACAATGACGCATAGCGCAAGCTCTGTGATTGATCAGCTTGGTAGTGATGATGAGTGTGGCTGGTGCGGAGAGCCGTGAGCCTGATGGAAACTTTTGTTTTGTGTCTAACTTAAAATTAAAGTTGTTGCACTTACGCCAGTTCCCGCCGCTGAATGAGCGAGTTTTAGCTACTATACATTAAGGTAGCGTTCAGAAAAAAGAAAACACCCGCAAAGAAACTCAACACAGAGGAACAAAAACCTCACTGCCAGCTAGTGTTTCAGAAGAGTTATTGCAGAGCAACACAAACAGCATGCAGAAGTATAAATGCACAATTACTCGCAAGGCAGAAACCGTGGGTCATGGCGATCACTCGATGCAGAAGTATAAATTAGCCTTAATAATTGCAGCTAGATGAGAGAACAATGTACAATTTACTATATTGTCCATAGACGCTGCATTATTCATCCTTGCTTTTTCTCATGGTAATCTTCACAAAACTAGCCTACATAAGGTGTTTGATACAATGACAAAAAAAGATTGATTGCATCAAAAAGGTGCAATGACAAGAAATAATATAGATCGCACCACCAAACACATGAAAACGAAAGTAACGAGCGTGGTTTAAAAATGTAAGGAGTAGGAAGTACAGATATTTGTTTATAAACGCAAGGAGTAAATGTAAAAATAAATAGTGGAGTAAAGTACCGATACCAGAAAAATCTAATTAAGTACAGTAACGAAGTATTTGTACTACGTTACTTCTCATCTCTGCATTAGAAACATCTTGTTAATAATGTTCTAACTTCATTTTATTAGTTACGCGAGCTGTTTTAAGTCAGTTTAGCATAATATAAGTTTAATGGACTCATAAGGTTAATTTGAATCAGCTTAAAATTAAAAAAAATTTAATTTACAGTGTAGTTTTTTGGTCGTTTGATGCTAAAAAATGGTCTGTTTCATTATGGATAAAATTTTAGTTTATCAGTATTCTTCTAAATGTTCTCTTTTGTGTTTTTTTAGAAATTTCAATAAATATATGAAAATTCCCTAAAAAAAGCCCTTTATATGGTTATATGGGCTAGTTTTGCTTTCATATACAAACCTAAATGTTACTAAAGGTGTTCAGAGTAGCTGTTAGGCTGTTCTGTGGTTATGTGGTTGCTATGATGATCGGTGTAGATTGAAACTTTTTTGTTGAGCACGCTATAAATCGCCCTTCAGATACTGATATTTAGTCAAATGGATCAACTTAATGTGATAAATCTGAAGCACATGTTGAAACCTTCTTCAAAACATCATCTTTTGTTCTGCAGAACAAATAAGATAAAAACAGGTTTGGATTTCAGCCGATTTTCCAGTGAAAGGAAACATGCAATGTAGATTGTGTTTTACAGTTTAAATGGTAAGCCGGCATGTCAATGTCTTCCACATTTATATTAATATATTTTTTGCTTCTGCAAGTACTCCAACCTACACGTTTGGCCGGCTGATGTAAAGCACAAGGCCTTGACTATGAACAACCTGATTTGTTGGAAGTGTTGGCTTTGTGTTTCAATGCAGAGGACATGGATGAGTAAATTAGAGACTAGAGATATCTTACCATGTCTAGCTTTTGTGGCATATACAAACGAGCATGTTCAACAATGTATGCTCATCGAGAGATTACGAAGGCCTGCCATAGCACACTACAATACGATGATATGAATTGCATCATTGATGCTAAAGATTTCATCAATGACAAGAGCTCAATGTTACGATTTCAGGTTCATCAAGTAGCTGTAGACCTACCAGTGATGGGTAAGTTACTTTAAAAAAGAAATTAATTAATATTTACCTAATTAAAATGGTAATTCAATTACTTTCTAAATAATCAATAAGTTTTTTATTTGCTTGACTCGGGACTATTAAAAACTACCCTATAAATAGGGCCAGACAGAATCTGCGGACATGATTTGCTATTTCTGTGGAGAATTTTGTGAAAAATCTGCAGATCTCCCAAAACAAGGGAGTACCGTAACTAAAAATTTAATATATGAAATAAAAATAATACCCTTTTAACTTTTATTTAATGTTTACAATGAAAATCCATCTAGATACACTTATTTGGTAAACAAAGCAAGTCTCTCATATTATATCTACTAAAAGACAGAAAATATGACTTCACAAACTGTATTGTAAATAAATCAAACGGACACTTTTATATTAGTCAATAATTATGCTGAAATTCACTTAAAAACTGAATAAATATAAATTTACTCACATTAACACGAGTAAATAAACAGACTCAATGATGAGCTAAAAATCTACGGAAGTCTTAATACATAGACAATGTAAGTAATTCTTTACATTTAGTTGAACATGGCCTTTCAGCTTTGTTTGAAAAATGTATGTATGTAAGAATGTAAAACATTACAGTATATGTATAAAAAACTAAACATTTCAAAGTAATGACACCACATTTGCCATATATTATCATTAATTAATTATCACTCTGTTCATTGTTTATTAAGCAATTGTTGGACAAGTGTAACCTTATTAGTTTATAAATCTAATTATTCAGCAAAATACATTTGTATAAAAATTATGTTTCTTTGAACTGATTCATAGAGAGCATATTTTTACAGTACTTGTAGCAAGTTTATTATGAGTAACTGTAATTAAATTACCTAAAAATAAAAACCAATACCTTTCTCTTACAGTGGATAAGCAACTCAATTACAGTAACTAGTTGCTCCGTATCAATGGGTTATATGCACACAGACTTTTAATTTTAGCCAGCCAGCCCCAGGACATCTGGTAAATTATCATCCTATTCAAAATCGCTGCGTTTAGGATCTGATTTCTTTAAAAAACAAGGAGATACGATATTAAGTGGGTCTCAGACCGGACAAGAAGCACTGCATTAAATAATATTTTTCCGAATCATGTGTTTAAAATATGGATATTAGTTTTACCCCAGTATTTTCAATGGAATTTCTGCGCTACCATGCTGCTAATGACAGCGCCTATACGTTTTAACGCTTTAACAACCAAGTGGATGTTTAAGTCTATTTAACTGATTATATTTGAATTACATTACAGCATCGATGCTGTAAAAGGAACTTCATAGTCACCTTTCACCGGAAGTTCACCATTGGCTGAAAAACACTAGCTGTGCATATAGCACATTACACCCAACACTGAGGCCCAACATTGTTGCTAGGTATGTACAGTAAAAATATTTGTAGTAGCCTATGTGTATAGCTAACTAGTCAACTAACCTCTCAAAAATGGAAACCATTTATAATTAGTCAGGTTTCAGGTTAAATTTACCTCGATTAGGGCATCACGGTGGCGCAGTGGGTAGCATGATCACCTCAAAGCAAGAAGGTTGCTGGTTCGAGCCACGGCTTTATCAGTTGGCATTTCTCTGTGAAGTTTGCATGTTCTCCCTGTGTTTGCGAGGGTTTCCGTCGGGAGCTCTGGTTTGCCCTCCAAAGACATGCGCTATTGGTGAATTGGGTAGACTAAATTGTCCGTAGTGTATGTGTGTAAATGAGAGTGTATGGATGTTTCCCAGTTATGGGTTGCAGCTGGAAGGGGCATCCACTGTGTAAAACATATGCAGGCGGTTCATTCCGCTGTGGCAACCCCTGATTAATAAAGGGACTAAGCCGAAAAGAAAATGAATGAATCAATGAACTAAGGATAAGTAATTTACTTACAGACAGTAGTTACTCTGTATCAATTACACCCAACACTGAGGCCCAACATTGTGAACTACACTGTTTCAATTTACTATGATCTTCTATGTGAAGCTGCTTTGACACAATCTACTTTGTAAAAGCGCTATACAAATAAAAGTGAATTGAGTTGTTGCTAGGTATGTACAGTAGAAATTTTGATAGTATGTGTATGGCTAACTAGTAAACTAACCTTTCAAAACTGGAAACCATTAATAATAAGTCTGGTGTCGGGTTAAATTTACCTTGATTATATGTGTTTTGTGTGTTTTCTGCTTTTATAATTAGCTAGTAATTGTTGTGACCTACCCCTACTAGCTAAACACCGTTTAGAGTGTAACTGTAAAATTGTAAATGGTTCTATGAGATTTTTTTCCACTATAGCCCACTAACGTAGTAAACATTTCTTTAGCTACATAAATTTATGTGAATAGGTTTGGTTTAATTTCAGCAAAAATATGTAAATTGTAAAAATTTCGGCCTTTAAATTAAACTAAATGAACAAAATAAGTTTTCCTCACGTGAAAATGCATTTTCAGTTGTTCAGAGCCACAGCTAACATTCAAATATGTATTCAAAATAACTCACCCATCACTGGGTTCTGTCACGAAATGGGAAGTTAACAGTCAAGAGGTTATTTACATGAGTTCTCACCGCAGTCATTTAGTCGGTTTTGCAAGTGGAAATCTTCCCGTAATCTAGTAAAATCTTATCTCGAATGATTTCCGTGTGGAAACAGATGGAGTGTGGTGTCCATCTAGTGGTTAACGTTCGCATTGCATATCGTTGCTAAAACTCTCCGTCCAGTCAGATCACATTGGCGGGAAAGGCGAGGGGATTTTGAGGTCTTGTTTTCCTCGCGTTTTAAATAACATTAACAAAACAATCTAGTTTAAACATGTTTTTGTGTATTTGAACATGTTGTCTTGCTCGTTTCTAGCTTGTTTAAGCCGGCAAACTTGCAACAAACTGGCAGTTCATATTTTTATATCTGTACAGCCGAAAATTTATGTTTGAGTTGTCTGCTTTAACCGATTATAAATATAAACAATTTTCTTGTAATTTACTCTAACGAAAAGTAGTTTTATTAGAGTAAAAGCTTAGTAACCATACTATAAATATGGCTAGTGTAGCAAAACAATAACATTTCATTGTTGTAAAGGTATTTATAACACTTTTAAATGTACATTTCGACGAAGTACGATGTAGCCTAGCACAAATAGGCCACTTTAATACTGCAGTTAGCCTATATTCATGCGGACTTACCATTTGTTTTGTTACCGATGTATGCTAGGCTACTTTTTAAGACTAGCCAGGTGATGCTTTATTTAAGTTAGACGGGTATGTGGTAAATAGACTGTTGGACTACCAAACCATCCAAATATTTATATGTAATGTGTTTAGAAGTGTTAGCACAATAACGTCACACTGCAAAAGGGGTCAAGAACTGCGGAGGATGTTAAAAAGTGGTGCCTGACTGTCTCCTCAAAACACATCATAACTAGCGTTTAAGAGAGTGTTTTTTAGAGACCCCAGCCCGAGTACTCATCGGCTTGTTAGTGTTAAAACTTGAAAGTGTTTGGGAATGTCTTACATTCCCATACCTAATGTTTTTCCTAGTTTTTTTCCCTAAAGACCTGGATTTCCATTGCTTGACTGTTGGCAGATATTACATAAATGTTTTCTTTCATAACCTTTTGTGAGATACCCAGTAACCTGTCATTTTAGAAGACACAAGTATTGAAGGAGTGACACATTAAAAACTCTGAAATGTCTGTGCCTGCTATAATGTGAGTGAATATAATGTGGACACAATTTACTACCGAGTTGCCTTGGCAAAAGAAACCCTAAAACGATAAAGTGACTATAATAAAATAATAAAAAAGAACCATGAAATGATAATACTTACATTAAATGATCAAAATAATATATGTAGTTTTTTTTGTAATAATCATGCCATTAATACTGTCGATTGGACTAAACTCTTTATTAAATTATCATCTAATCTTAGGGTCATTCAAACGTGTTTAGTTTATAAATCGCTCCTATTATTGTATGTAAGGCCAATGGTTAATAGTAAATTCCAGCTAGACAAGGTTCTGCATTCATTCATTCATTTTCTTTTCAGCTTAGTCCCTTTATTAATCTGGAGTGACCACGGCGAAATGAACCGCCAATTCATCCAGCATATGTTTTACGCAGCAGATGCTCTTCCTGCAACCCATCAATAGGAAACATCCATACATACTCATACACTACAGATGATTTTAGCTTACCCAATTCGCCTGTACCTCGTTTTTTTTGGACTTGTTGGGGAAACTGGAGCACCCGGAGGAAACCGGGCATATGCAAACTCTACACAGAAATACCAACTTACCCACCTGGGGCTCGCACCAGCGACCTTCTCGCTGTAAAGCGATTGTGCTACCCACTGCGCCACCATGCAGCCCAGTCTCAGGTTTATTGATCCTATTATTGTATGTAAGTTAATAGTTAATAGTAAATTCCAGGTAGACAAGGTTCTGCAGGTTCACTGTAATTTTGATGTAAACCCTGGATTACTGTTCTTATTTGCATATTTATATGAAACTTGTTAGACATAGTGCAAGGCATGGAATAAATCTTGAAGGTTCTTTTGGTAAGACAATTTACCAATGAGGTGGCATGGTGGCTCAGTGGTTAGCACTGTTGCCTCACAGCAAGAAGGTTGCTGGTTCAAGCCCTGGCTGGGCCAGTTGTTATTTCTGTGTGGAGTTTGCATGTTCTCCTCATGTTCGCGTGGGTTTTTCTCCAGGTGTTCTGGTTTCCCCCACAGTCCAAAGACATGCGGTATAGGTGAATTGAATAAGTCAATAAATAAATTGGCAATAGTGTATGAGTGTGAATGTGAGAGTGTATGGGTGTTTCCCAGTACTGAGTTGTGGCTGGAAGAGCATACGTTGTGTTAAACATGTGCTGGATAAGTTGGCAGTTCATTCCGCTGTGGCGACCCCTAATAGATAAAGGCACTAAGCCGAAGGAAAATGTACAAATGAATTCACCAATGAAATTGATCAATTTAACAAAACTCTTCCATCACAGCACTTTAACTAAACAGACCTTTGATACTTACCCAGGATTAACAGTGGTGCCAAATGTTACTTAAACCCAGGGTTAAAAAGACATTAACCTAAAATTGACAGTGGAATTTTCTCCACACCTCCAAGTATTTTAAAAAGGTATAGATAGGCCCAGTTATACTCTAAGCAAAGTTTTCTTTCACTCTTCGTTCAGGTGTAAAAAGCTCAAAATGTCTGAGCAGCGATATACTGGTAATGAACATCCAAATGTTCTGAAACCCTTCTAAAGCTTATACCAACAATAACAGGCAACTTAATTACAACTATTAAGCAGATATTAAACGCACTTGGTGTCTCGGCCTTTAAAATCCAAACAAACTTCCCAGCAGACACACAACATCATAAGACATTAATATTAGGTTAGATTTAGGTCGCCAGCGTCTAAAGACAGTGTTATTTTGACTTCCAATAACGACATGAAATGACTATATTTGGTTGATTTTGTTGGAAAGTGAGCAAAAATCCAATGTCGAGCCAATGTCTTAAACCAATGTCAAATTGATGTCAAATACTAACATTTATTCATCAGGTGTGGCAACCAAAATCCAACGTCATAGTGGTTATCTCCACACAACATCAAGCTGTAACATCATTAGACGTTGATATTTGGTTGATTTTAGGTTGTGTTGGAAAGTGACCAAAATCCAACGTCGAGCCAACATCTTAAACCAACGTCATATTGATGTCAAATACTGACATTTATTCGTCAGGTATGGCAACCAAAATCCAACGTCTGATAGAGATCATATTGGTAACGTCCACACAACGTCAAGTTGTAACTTTATTAGATGTTGATATCTTGTTGTTTTTAGGCTGCATTGAAAAGTAACCAAAGTGTGATGTCTGTCTGACGTTGGACATTGATGTCAGCCTGAAGTTGGGTTCTGATGTCAACCCGATTGTCATTTCCAAACAAAGTGCAACATCCCACAATGTTGGTGTACAACGTCAATTTGACGTCTTGTTGACATCCTATGCCTGCTGGGTTAGTCTGAAATCTAGATTTAGTTTGAAATTTTGCAGTGAAGGAGGAAAACAGAATGACACATGGACACATTTTTGGTCTAAAGTTGCACTTTAATCCTAACACTTATTGGCTGTTTGCCCCCTTCCCATCTTTGCCCACCCCGTTCCCACCCCATACAACAGGCACACAGAGAGCGATGAGTAACAGACAGTTCAACAGTTCTGAACGCAAAATCCAGATTCAAATTCCATGAAGAGCTTCTGAGGTAAGAGCGAGACACACACCGACAGAGAGGAAAAAGGATCTTCGCAAAAAACGCAGATACAGAGTCGAAAGTGACCATCGTCGTGTAGTTGGCATCGTCATCGTCAACATCAAATGTCAAAAAGTGAAGCGGGTTTGTGTTCTGAGGACAAAAGAAAAAGCATTCGCATGTTTCCTGATGAACATGTTACGACAGAACTCTTTGGTTTCAACTCTTGAGGTTTGAGGGAGAGAATCTCCCTTTGTTGACCTAATCAGTTACCTTTGGACTGAAGCTGTAGTAGTTGAAGAAAAAGCAAAACTAAACAGTGTTGCATTTGATATTCATTTTAAATTGTCAAAATAAGTGTTCTACGTTCTAATCAAAATGTAGCTAAGGTAGAAAATTCAGATAAGTCTATTTAAAAGTGAGATTGACCTCTATTTGGCAATGCAAAACAACAGAACATATACTGCACAACGACAACGATGCAGTCATGGACATTCCTGCTGTATATGGTCGGTTAATGAACAGTTTTGCGTGTGCATGTCTACAAGAACGTCCATGCATTTGAGCGCGTCTAGCATGTGCGAGGTCCCGCGGTAGAGGTTTAACTTTGGTATCATTCGGGGCCCTCTACAGCAGCGCCTTCCACACACACCAACACACACACAGAAGAGATATATACAAAAACCAATAATCACATGAGCAACGTACACATAGAAAACCAATGTAAAAAACAAAAAACCTGCCATACTGTTCTTAAAAACCGGTTGTGGGCCGGACGTTTGAACCGGACAATCTGGGGAAAGTCTGTGAACCCTTGTACTCACGCGAAAAAGACGCTAAAAAGACCCTCTCCTGAGCAACATCTCCTCTGCTCCCCTTGTCAAATTCTTAAAGCTTTTTTTCCATCTATTTGGCATTTCTAATTACACATGAGGTATATGCAGAAGCGCATCTCTCTCACTCGTTTTCCCTCATCAAACGCATCTAAAAAAATGGAGCAAATCCTAAACGAAACGAAAATTTCGAACAAGAGTTATGCATAAAATTAGCCCAGCTTTTTTCAATCTCTCGTCAAAAGTGGTGGACACGTCCTTTTTAAAAGGTGCCCATGGAAACAACAGTCAGTTGTGGTTTTTAAAACACCACTGTGTCTTTAGTTTTGTTTTAGTTTATCGAAGCTACCCCACAGTCGCCCAGTTTTGTTTTACGAAGACTTAACAAAGAGACTGAATCGATAAATTAAATCGCTATAAATACATAAATAAGCCAATAAATAAGATGAAGAGTTGGAAACATAAAAATCATCGATACACCCTCCCCTCACACAATAAATACAAATTTTCGAGGGAAAAAAAAAAATCAAAGAGAGACGGTTTAAAGCTTTTGGTCTAAAATCAAGTCATTATCATCAACATTTCATAAGGACTATTTTATCACAGCCTTTTTTTTTTACATTAGCAATAGTAAGCAGTTGAACATAGATTTTTTTTTCCTACAAAATCTATCAAAGCACTAACAGGTACATTCCCTCTAGAAGTGTAAGGTCAACTGGATCTCCAGTTGATTTGAAACCCCAGCCCCACCCCGCCCCATCTTCTACATTTCTCGTTTGTCTGCGTTTTTGTATGCATCTAAGGTCACATAGTCAAAAACGTTCCGCCGAGTGAAAGTTACATTGGCTTAGCGGTCGTGTTTCGGTTTGGTTTCCATGCTGGAGATGAGCTTCCATGTTCTCACAAACACACACGTCTCACATACAATCTCTCCTCGATGAGACCTAGCACCAATATGCTCCTTCTCCATGCGTTGTGCATTGGTTAAGTCGCTATTTGGTGTCAACAACAACGACAACAAGAACGAAAAGAAAAAAAAAACGTTTTCGATTTGGTATTTCTTCAGTTTTGGCTTATTGTTTCACAACATTCGCAATCGAAGCAAAACTTGGAAGCTACATGTTCACAGTATTGTTTCAAACCGCCTGATGAGGGAAACCTCCCCTCCCCCCACGGCACGATCAAAATGACGAAACACACGAAATATGAAAATAGGCAATACGTCACCCCATTATCCCAAAAATATAAAGCAATGAGACGAGTCATACGGCATAAACAGACAGACCAAGAGGAAAAAACTAAAGCAATAAAACAAAATATATATGTATATATATATATTCTGAAGTTCAGTTCGATGAGGTTAATAAATATTCTCCCGTCCAGGAAGGAGAGCGAACGCATCGACTTAACGGAAAGGAGGGAGGAGGTGAAGGAATGATCAAAAGTCACGTCGAGTCTTTGTTCACGTCATCGAGTCTTGCTACTCTAAAAACATCCTCCTCGTGCACCTCCTGTAGCCCACTCCTGGTTTTTGGTTTCATTCCATTGAGCAAAGTTCAGTTTTAGTCCATTGGTTTTGGTTTTGGTTTCATTTTTGGTTTCATCCGTGTGTTGCAAAAATAAAATAAGAAAAGATGGTGACATCACATGTCTTCCCTCCGCTTCTTGGTTGGTGGATTTCCCCCTGCACATTTCCCTCGGATCCTCTTCAGTCGCTGCTCCTCTTGCCTGTCGTTTGGCTCTTTTTAATCTCACGATTTTACCGAGGCACAGGAGAGGGGTCCAGAGAGGATGGAGGGCAGGGGTTTGGGGGCTCAGGGGATTTATGATAAAATTTTCCTAGCGTATGTCTGAGGTCTTATCGTCTGAGCACTTTTCAGCTGACGCAAAAGGCCAGATGAATGCTTTGGTATCCAAGAAAAGTGTGTCAAAGTTTGAAGCATGGATGCTGATGATCGATGGTGGGAATCATGGATGCGTATCACAGTAAGTTTCAGTTTATATGTGTGTGTGTGTGTAATACTGTCGAAAGTGTGGGAGAAATCCCGTTTGAATTCATCTGTTGTTGTGTTTTCGGGAGAAAAAGAAAATGCGAATGAAATGAAAAAGAATGAGGAAATCGAAATAGTTGATAGCAGAGGTAGATTGAGGAATACATTTACAACAATTTGAAAAGAAAAAAATTATAAGGGTGCATGAAAAAAAATCATTAAAATAATGAGGAAAAAAGGTTTTTGGTGTTGTGTAGAGTTAATCTGATCCTGGACAAGTCAGGTTTCAAAGTCTTAGGTAAAGCTTTTCTCTCCGATTTTGGTTTTGGTTTTTGGTATTTTGGTTTTGGCATTTTTTGTCTTTGTGAGTCTCTCCGTTCTTCTTCCATGTGTTTATTTTTGGTTTCTCTTTCTACCATCCAGTGACACTTGTCAGATGTCCTTCCTTTGTTCCATTCGCTGCCACCCGTTTTCTTTTTTTGTTGTTATTCATTCATAAAGTTTTTTTTTTTTGGCTCTCAACCCTGCCCTCAAATTCATCTATTCGTGTAGGTTTGTCCCACTCAGAAAGGAATAAATGTACATTCTTAAAGTAGCTCCGTTGAAGCCACCTCTCCTTATAGATCAATTTTTTTGGTTTAAACAGTCCCCCTTATCCAGTTCTCTCCTCATCCCTGTTCTCTTCTGCTCATTTCTCTATATTTTTGGCATTAAAAGACATTATGAAAGAGAGAGAGAGCACAAGAGAGAAATGGAGGGAGTGAGAGATGGCTTTGGTTGAAAAGGCGAGTCGTGTTTGTCTTCTTTCTTCCGCCCCTCTGACTCCCCTCGAGTGCAGCAGGTCGTTGTGGGTGTCACTCTGCCATAGCTCCACCCAGATGGGGCGGTGACGCTTCGCCTAATGAGCAGAAGGAGGCGGGGCTTGAGCAGGGGGAGATAGAGCAGGAGTCTGGGCCAGGAGGAGGGGAGGCCCTTGGGCCCATCAGACCCATGCCCGCGCCCCTCGCCAGGGGCAGTAAAGTGGGCCGGTTCAGGAAGAGGGACTGGCGAAGTCCAGCTCCTGGACCTCCAGCTCCACCCAGGAACATCTGACCGCTGCCATCAAGAGCGGAAATGGACATCTGGCCACCACTGGCAGCCAGGGCTATGATTCAGATGACAGAAGAGATAAATAAAAGAAAGCAAATTAGAGCATACTCTACATACATTTTCCTATAAAATGACTATATGGGTTGTCTGATGACCCTTTTCCACCAAAGCATTGCTGGTGCTTAAGAACATTAATTCATGACCTGCCAACATACAAAGACAGAAACTGACAAATATTACTAGCATTTAGAGCATATTATAAACAATTAAATCATTTAACTTGATTAATTTGTGCCATCATTGATGTACAGAACAGAAATGTATATATACAGTGCTCAACATATATGAGTACACCCCCCACAAATCTCTCATTTAAATGAATATTTTCTATAGGATGCTTTACAATTTTATATTTGTGTTTAGACATTAGATTAGTCAGTACTGAAGCCAAATCTGGAGCTTATCTAACAAAATAACTTACGATAACGGTCCAAAAATTAGTAGCCCAAATTTATATGTTAGAAAAATATTAGGTAAAAAATTCAGAAATAGCAAAATTCAAGAGAAGCAAAAAATATATACAATTTTGTTGAAATGTTGTAGTTTGTAATTTATTTATTTATTTTTTGCAATATTGCATGAATTTAAATGTATTATCTTTCCTCTTCTAAAGATGTTCTGTGACTAAAATATTATTTTAATAAATATATATGTTTTGTTCAAATGCACCAATATATTGTACCCATATTCAATGTAAAATGGTTAAAAATATATTTAAAATGGCGTGTTCTCATATATGCTGAGCACTGTATACAGTTGAAGTCAGAATTATTAGCCCCACTTTGAATTTTTTTTCTTTTTTAAAAATTTCATAAATTATGTTTAACAGAGCAAGGAAATTTTCACAGTATGTCTGATAATATTTTTTCTTCTGGAGAAAGTCTGATTTGTTTTATTTTGGCTAGAATAAAAGCAGTTTTTAATAATAAAAAAAACATTAAAAAAATTATTAGCCCCTTAAAGCTATATATTTTTTTGTCGATAGTCTACAGAACAAACCATCATTGTACAATAACTTGCCTATTTACCCTAACCTGCCTAGTTAACCTAATTAACCTAGTTAAGCCTTTAAATGTCACTTTAAGCTGTATAGAAGTGTCTTGAAAAATATCTAGAAAATATTATGTACTGTCATCATGGCAAAGAAATCAGTTATTAGAAACGAGTTATTTAAACTATTATGTTTAGAAATATGTTGAAAAAATCTCTGCATTAAACAGAAATTGGGGAAAAAAAATAAACGGCTAATAATTAAGGGGGGGCTAATAATTCTGACTAACTATATATAATATATATATAAATATATCATCCTCATTCAAAATATAGTAATATACACTACTGTTCAAATATATAGGAGTTTAAGATTTCAAAATGAGGAAGAGCAATCATTTATTTGATAAAAATAGTAAAAATAAATAATATATCTTATTATTTTTTATGTTATACATAATACAAAATATTAATATTAATAATTAATAATATTTTTTATTGAGACTGGAAAGTTGAATTTATACCTCAACCATGTTCAGTGAGGTAGCACTGATTTGGTGCTCTATAAAGCATATATTATTATTATTATTGTTCAAATCATTATCAGTGCTGAACACATCCTTTTATTGAAAAAAACCCCATTGCTTTCTAAATAAAACAACTGTGTGTGTCCCATTCCATCAATTAATGCAATCTTGTGAGAGAAATGTTGCTTCAAATTAAATATTTAATTATTATTTTATTGTTCAACAAATATAATAAAATTACAAAAAAGACAACAGGGTGTTTGGCCTTTTCTTTAAGGTAAACATTCAGTACAGATGTGACAGGCTGTACCTTAGCTTCAGCACAATCTGGTGGAAAAGGGGTTTCAAGAAAAGAGGATGAAGATGAGTTCATGAACAAATATAAAAGCAAAGAAATGACAGATACACTTGAAACAAGATGCAGAAACAGCCCTTCACACACACACACACAGAGTGAGACAAACAAACACATATGTAGTGAGGATGAAGATGGGATGTCCTGGCAGTGCCTCATTCTTTATCAAATACATCAGGCTCTACTCATTTAAAGGGCTAGTCCACTCAAATTTAAATTCTGTCATTAGTTACTCAGATGTTTCTTGTTTCAAACCTTTCTTTCTTCTGTTAAACACAAACGTAGATATTTCGAAAAATGCTACAAACCTGTAACCATTGACTTCCATAGTATTTGTTTTTCCTATTATAGAAGTCAATGGTTACAGTTTCTTCAAAATAACATCTTAAGTGTTCAACAGAAGATACTCATAAAGATTTAAAACCACTTGAGGATGTGTAAGTAGTAAGTAAATGTTCATTTTTGGGAGATCTATCCCTTTGAGTGTGGTTTATCTTTCTATTAAATCACTTACATGCAAGCATCTTTCTATATTCCTATGTCTCCTTTCTCTATACCTCAGATGCGTTTCTCTTAATGCATGGTGAAATGATTTTGTGACTCCATCCGGAGTTTCTGGTCGTCTGACTAAGACAAACCTTGCATTGTGGCCAGTGGGTTGCTGCTGATGAGGGCCTGGTTCATTCCTGTGCTTACACCCATCATTGTGTTCCTGTAACGTGTGTGAATTGCACAAACACACGCCATTCACACATGCAGAGAGAAGCAAGCATTTTATAATCACATTTCAAGAGCAAAAGTGTCCATCGTGCAAATAGTGTTCATTCCACATGCTGGAAAACAATACAACAGGAAAGAAGAGAGAACTGGAGAAATAACAGGGAAATCAGCAAGCGGTTTCAAAGAGGCAGGTTTCGACATAACTGAGACTAGAGGGTGAAGATTTAATCTGGAAAACACGTATGATGAGTGTGGAGTAAAGCTGTAATTATTTCAGTTCAGAAGGCTTGGTCATAATGAAGGCTGCTGACAGAAAAACAGTCACGAGCTTTAGATTTATGATCTCTACATATGTCGTAATGTAAAACGCTCAATCCTAAATTTAAGCAATTATTCGTTACTCAAAAAATAATGATTGCTGTTATTTATATTTCTTTAAAAAAGCGGGAATCTCATGCGGCAGTACAAAACTGTATTGCTGCTTCGGGATATTTCAGACATATGGACATGCTGGATAATTAAGTGGAGCAAAGCCACACCACATGCAACTTGATCTTTCATTGTTAAATGATAAAAAGTGCGCAACATTTTCACGCTAGAAACAAGCGGCAACCTCCCGCTCTCCCTCGGGAAGCCAATACGGAAGTAACTAAAACTGCAATTCATCAAAATTCCGCTAGTCCTGGCTCCATAATAGAGCAAGTTGCAATTGAGCCCACTGTTAGAATGGCCAACTTTACAGCAGAAAAAAAGGTGTTTACAGCCTGGTACAAAGAACGATTTGGGTCATATAGCTATTATTACCCTCCATGACAACTGTAAGGGGGGTGAATTTTTTTATAACTCATCCATTTCCTTTATATTAGGTTATATTAAGTTTGCATAATTAAGGGCGTGGCCACTTGAGTGACAGCTAGGTCTCGCTGGTCGCCGTCACTTCACCTCAGCTGAATCCGGCAGATTAGCCACTGATCTCGGCATAGTCATCGTATTTTTGTGCTGTTTTATGTGGCTTTACACAGTCAGCTGCCTTTTGGACTTATTTCTTACAATTATCTGATGATATGGGATGCTGTGTGCATTTAATTGTGCTCACAAACCATTCATGTGGCCTTGTTTCCCATGTGAGTAAAGTTATATACTTGTATACCATCTCTATAAATGTAATTGTTTTATTTAAGATCATTTATCATTCATATTTTTCTTTAGACCTGAAAAGCACTCCAAAATGTGACAGATTGATTAGCTGTAGGCTCTAGAACAGTCATCTGAAGCGTTATCATACAGTGTTATGCCTGGAGTTCATCAATAGTCCTGCATTTACTAACACAGACTATATCTGAAGTGTTTGGAAGTAATTCGCGTTTTCCTCCTGTTGAAAAACGTCATAAGAACAATGTTTAGTGGCTCAATATATTACTACAGTGTTTTAAAAGTCTAAACACTTTATTGATATAGTGCACAGCCAAGCACATGTGGTCAGAACACAAACGAGTCGCAGGTAATAAAGTATTAAGCGTTTCTCCCAAAGTAAAGTCTGTCTGCCAGGTCTAAGCAAAGTGCCAGCAGGTGTCTATAGCTCTGCTCACTCTCCACCTCTTTGCCCTTGTTTGGTATCCCGCCTTGGGTGCGATGACGCGCGAACAAAATGGCGACAGTTGGCCGCGCCTACTTGTAGCTTCTTTTGCAGTGTTCAGAAACCTATGGGTGACGTCACGGATACTACGTCCATATATTTTACAGTCTATGGCTAGAAAGCATGTTTTAAGTGGGGATGTAACTGATATGTTGCAATGGCCCCTTTAAATATGAGATCAATGTAGCGACTTTTGACGCTCTCGCCGCCGGAGCTGAAGGGAGATAGCGTTGTCACCAGGGCAGCCAGAGCGACCTTTAACGCACTCACCGCCTACGGTGTGAACGCACAGTAATGCATGCTAAAGTAACTTTCCCCAACACAGGAACTTACAATATATGAAATAAATAACTTAATTTCAATTAACCAACATTAACAAAGATGAATAAATACTGTAATAAATGTGTAGTTTATTGTTAGTTCATGTTAGTAATATAACCTTACTGTAAATGTTTAGATCATGTGGTATTTATATTTAATAATCATAATTATAATTAACTACAGCAATTAGTGTTATTAATTGAATTTTAAATGATTTCAGCATGTTCCCACCCAGAATAGAAGCACATGCTCTTACCCTGTGTTCAGGCCAGGGCTGCTGAGGCTGGGCGGGGTGGGGCTGACTGTGCTGAGAGGAGGCGGAGTCACAGAGGAAGGGGCGGAGCTCATGGCTGCAAGTCCACTGGTGGTTAGAGAACAAGCCACAGAAGGGGTGGGACTGACCGCTGGGCACAGAGAAGAGAGACAGAGTCAGAGTTTGCCCTCACAAAAAAAAACACTTTAAAGGTCTTTAAAAAAAAAAAAGTCTTGTTTCAGTCTTCGTTTTAAGTATATTTATAATTTAGTGTACTCCAAAACAGTGACAAAATTCCATTTTGGAAAAAATTAAACTGAAATTAACGTCAAAAGCTTGGATGTGAATAGGTGATATTTTTCACATCACCTCATTCTTCAGTTTCTCTTTAAATCATGACCAATCAAATGCTCTCTAGTATCTGACATGCCCCGCCTACTTCAAGACGCTTCACAATTGCTTTTCAACCACTCTCACTGGCAAAGCTGTAATAAAAACGAACTGCTATTGGCTGTTTTTTAAAAGGGGAGGGGCTACTCTATGCCCCACCCTCTCTACGTCTCACCCTCACCCATTTTTCAGTTGAGATTACGTCAAACGTTGAATAAAAAAAATGCACATTTCAAAGCACCTCACAAGACATTTAAAGCCTGGGACACACCAAGTTAAAGGACTAGCTGACATTTGTCTCATAAACCATGTCGTTTGCAAATATTTAAGAAATGTGACTAAATGACAGCCAGCTTCTTTGTGTTCCCTATTGACTTGCATCTTGACACTTATATAACACATCAAAAGTTAACACACTACCTACTCCTGTCGGTTATAAAAAACTAAATCAATATATAGTTCAGTTTTCTGCATTCTTCACATCATTACGAGAGGTTTTTAGAAGTTTCAGAGCCTGAATGGTGTCTGATTTTATCCACTTAATCTCGTAGCTCAAAGCACTTGAATAAATAAAGTGTAGAATTAAAAGACATGGAATATTTAGATTGTGGTCTTCTATTCAAAATGTATATCAGGTGTAAACACGTCTATTCAACATGTATATGATGTCCTGAAGTACACTTTGAATAGCTCTGTATAATCCTCTTTGATAAAGAGATGAAACTAGCCTTGGTTGTTGCTAGAAGGCATACAGCTGCGGGTGGAAGTTAACAAGAATTGTTTATATCATTTATTAAATTCAATTATACATGAATTGTATTTTATTAACATCTACCCCTACTCCAACCATCATATCAATTATACAGAGTATTATTCACATTATTTATGAAATTACCCATTCAAATGTATTTTATTAACGTCTACCTCTACTCCAACCCTCACCAACCCTTATGCTATATTGATGCAAGAATTGAGGCGGCACGGTGGTTCAGTGGTTAGCACTGTCGCCTCACAGCATGAATGCCGCTGGTTCAAGTCCCGGCTGGGTCAGTTGGCATTTCTGTGTGGAGTTTGCATGTTCTACAGAGTATAGGTGAATTGAATAAACTAACCTGACCGTAGTGTATGAGTGTGTATGGGAATGAGTGTGTATGGGTGTTTCCCAATAGTGGTTTGCGACTGGAAGGGCATCCGCTGTGTAAAACATATACCGGAATAGTTGGTGGTTCATTCCGCTATGGCGACCCCTGATAAAGAAGGGACTAGGGTTAAGGTGAATGAATAAAGGAATGATGCGAGAATCCACAGCTGTATCCCATCTAGACACTACCATTCAACAAAATCACCCTCACTGCTTGAAGATTACATTATTTTTTGCATAAATAATTTGGAATGTATTAATTGATAATGACTTGGTGTGCAAGGCTGTTGTTTTAAAATTTTTGTATTACAAATAAAAGAAAAAAAAAAAAAAGAAAATTTGTGTAATGTTTATTCCTTCTCACTGCTCGTCTTACCTGTTGTGCTGAGACTGGTTGCAACTTGAGCCAGTGCCTGACTGGACATCTACAGGAGAAAACAAAGAGACTGTAATTACGCAAAACAATCCCTAATAACAACATAGGCTCATTCTGAAAATGTACCCCTATGTACATTTCTGGAGAGTGCCAAATCCATCCCAGGAGCTACGTTTTTTGCCGTTTTCGTTTTCGCAAATCCACCAGAGGCCGCTGTGTACGCTTTTTGAGATCTCAAATTTCTCTAGCGAGTGCCATTCGCACCTGCCGCTGTCGACTGACTGACTGAGTGACTGACCGGTTGACTGACCGACCCTCCTCCTCCCCTAAACCCAGCCGACAGTGTGTTTCAATCCAGAAAAAGAAAAGCCCTCGTCTGATTTTTTTACCACGTTTTCAGATTTTACCACATTCTCACCCTGTTATTTACTTGTTTGTTTTATTTTTGGGCTTCTGTTTTTGTCTTACCTGCTTTCTGGAACCGTTCTTCGCCGAATTCGAACCCTGTCGTCGCAGTCAAGTCCCCTCTGCGTCATACGCGGCGAGACAAACATCATAGCGCCCCATATCGTTTATTTTAAAGACGAAATTCAGCCATACGTAGCTCTAGCTACATAATTCGCCATCTTCAGAACTGTATATGGGGGTACATTGTCAGAATAAGCCTGTGTGAGCCTGTAATAATGACCGTCTTCAATATTTGACTTGATTTTCATTGTACGCTGGAACATTATCATGAACAGACATGCTTCCTTT
>NC_079453.1:7741066-7828566 GCF_903798145.1 Danio aesculapii
TCGGGGAGAACATCCAAATTCCACACAGAAATGCCAACTGGCACAGCCGGGACTCGAACCTGCGATCTTCTTGCTGTGAGGTGACAGTGCTAACCACTGAGCCACCATGCCACCTATGAGGACTCTCCAAAGGTGTAATGTATTTTATACAAATTATGAATGTCAAAAGACCCAAGTTTGATTTTTAAGCATTTTGATTTTCGAGAACACAAGGCATGTCCTCATAAACCTGTTTCACAGGGTAAAACTAGTTCATACCCAAGTCGTTTAACACATTTCTGTACTTGTAACAATCAAAACGAGTACACACACTATAATAAATGATAAAAAGTCACGAAAACAAATGTTTTTAAGTTATTTTAGGTTTTAAGTGTTTATGTTATGTTTTTATGTTTATCAATCAGGTAATAAGGCTTCAACAAAAAAAAAATTATACAAAGTTTAACTTAAAACTTAAAATGTTTAGCTAGTTTGACTGATGTAAGCTGAGATGAATGTAAAAGTTCTTTTAATTTAACTGAAAAATATTTAGGCAGCAAGGATATTTTACAGTGCACACACACACACACACACACCTGTGTGAAGCCGAGTTTAATCCTCCTCTGTTTGAATGTTCTGGCAAACTGCTCGAGCTCCTCCAGGTCACTGGGCTCCTCTGGGTGTGGTGTATTTGTGGGGGCGGAGCTCATGGGCGGGGCTGAGGAAGGGGCGGAGCTGACCACACTCTCCACACTCTTCTCCCTCTGCAATGACCACAGCCTGTCGTCAAGATGATGCTACAGCACAGATTGGGGAAACACACTACTGTCTCAAACACGGCACTTACATTGCAAACAAAACAATGACCTGATAATATGCATGGAAATGTTTGCACAACTTGTGTTTTTTAACAGTTTAAAAAAAGCAAGGAAACAAATGTAGGTTTATATAACATACCAACATACAACTATAAGTATGTGATAAGTACTGTATGTGGAAGTTTAAAGCCAGTAATATTTTTGTATTAATTTAATACCCAAAAATTCCTGGCTTTTAAAATGATCACACACTTTCAAAATAATAGTAAGTTGTAAGTTAGCATGTTAAACAAGTCTACATTTGTTTCTTGCTTTTTAAACAGGTAAATAAAAAGTAATGCATCCTTGTTAAAATGTTTGCATACATTTTTAATACCTATAATCAGACCATTATGAATCAATAAACTTTTTTTTTTTAGCAAGGATGCATTACATTGATCAAAATATCTTTCAAATTAACAAAATATATCACATATATTCAAACCTAAAAGTTTGATCTCAAACTGAATAATAATAATGCGATTTAAACACATTTCAAGTTGAATACAGCATATGAGAATAATTTCTGAACACTGGAATATTGATGGTGAAAATTCAGCTTTGCATTAATATAATAAATGACATTTTAAAACATAAAAATAGATATTTTATTACTATTTTCTTTCCCCAGTTTTATCTTCACACATAAATCACGTTATACTAAACATAACACAGAAAACGTATTTTTAATTGTAATAATATTTCAAAATGTTTCTGCTCTTACTGGATCTGGAAATGGTATCCAGGTTTAATCACAATATACAACTATTTAACAGAAAGCTTTTAATGAACACATCAATTCCTGCATCTCATAATTTAATGCAATGCAAAACATTTAATTTCAAAGTGTCTGAATTATAAAAGTCCTTGTATTTCACATGCATTTCTATAATAACTGGACACCACTTTCTAAACACAAGGATAGTTCAGCCGAAAATGAAAATGTATCATTATATATAAGTTCCAAACCTTACAACAACAAAAAATATCTTAAAGAATCTTGGTCGACTTCAATTTTTGCGATTTTGAAATATAATTGGAATGACCTGTTTTCATTCTTGGGTGAACTATCCCTTTAAATAAGCCCTTTAAAGTTAGTCTAGTCGCATACCTGTGCTTGAAGGCCCAGTCTAGGTGGAGTGGTCAGGAGACTCCCTGGGCTTTGCTGAGGTAGAGGAATCAAATTTGGCGTCGAGAGCAAACCTGAGAATGCACGAACTGCAATTATTCATAAAAGAAATCAGCAACGTGATTGAAATATCATGTGAAATTAAAATAAATGCACAGGAACAGAGCATGCAGTTTCTGTTTCCACTGAGCCATTGATAAAATAATGCCCATTTAAACCTGATGTTAATTATTCATCTTGAAGTGATGACCCTAAATACTGTTGTAAATGGGGGCTGAAATATTTCAAGCTTGTCCACTTTTAACTACTTCCAGAAGTAGTTGAAAATGCTTCAGATCAGATTACATTCACAGTGTAAACACTCCTGTGCTCAAAAAGCCATTACAGACTAACTCTCTGTCTACTGATGGAATTTGCGGTGGTCAAAAGAGGATCACAACAGCAGGTTTAAATGTCTGCTTGACATCAGATTAAGCAAAGCATGTCTCATTGGCAGGTGTAAACAGAATGTGAATGTGTGTGTTGTACCTTGCTGACCCTGCTGAGCCTGGGCTTGAGGCAGCAGGAACTGAGCCGGAGACTGCAGAGGATGACCAGGCATCAGGACCAACTGCTGCAACTGCAACAACTGCTGAATGTCCTTCACAGACACAAACATTTAGAGAATTAGCAGGAAAAACAAAGACAAGGAGAATAGAAGAAAAGCTCCAGATTTGATACAAAGTCAAGTTTCAATCACAATTTGCATTTACTGTTGGTGCTTATATTGAATGGGTTAATTTTTACTGAACCCTGACTCCTAGTCTCCTTTTAGACTGTGCACATGAATGACTCTATTACAAACCGTTTCCTTAAGCCAGTCAGCTTAAGCTAGCTAGTGTTTTAGTAAAAATATTTTACATTTTCAGTTAGTAGTTCGTTTATCCATTAATTTTCCTTCTGTTTAGTCTCTATTTCAGAGGTCGCCACAGCGGAATGAACCGCCAACTATTCCAGCATATGTTTTACGCAGCGGATGCCCTTCCAGCTGCAACCCAGTATTGGGAAACACCCATACACACAGACTCATACTGTATTCAATTCACCTATAGCGCATGTCTTTGGACTGTGGCGGAAAGCGGAGCACCCAGAGGAAACCCACGCGAACCTGGTGAAAACATGCAAACTCCACACAGAAATGTCAACTGACCAGGTTGGGGCTTGAACCAGCGACCTTCTTGCTGTGAGGCGACAGTGCTAACCACTAAGCCACTGTGCCACCTCTTCAGTTAGTAGTTAAATAATAAACAAACTACATTTACAATGAAAACACCTAAATGACTGAAACTTAAATTCTAATATGATACAGTATTTATAAAACATTTAAACAGTTAACGAAAAGGACAAAGGAATCTCAAACACACTAAAATAACACAGTTAAATACATTTACAAACAATAGAATAATTTATACAACTATATACACACATTTTATTAGAAATATCTTATTTCATATTAATGAATTAATTAATTTACTGTATGAAAATTTAGAGCTTCTTTAGTGGAGACTTGAAATTTGAGATTCGAATTTTGCAATTGAGACGTTTGCACCATTTATTCTGTTATTGTATTGTCCTGTTTATTACAGTAAACCTGCTTTAATTTAAAAATTAAAAATATAAAAAATGTAATAAAAAATGTAAACAAAATTTGTACAATTATTTTGAGGTCAATATTATTAGCCCGCTTATGGATTTTATAAATAACTAGACAAAAATAATTTGTAAAATATTATGTACTGTTATCATGGCAAAGACAAAACCACTCAAAATAAAAGTTTGTTTTGACATATTACATATGTTTGTGTGCTACGTATACTTATGTACAGTTGAAGTCAGAATTATTAACCCCCCCTTTGAATTTTTTTAAATTTTCTGGTTTCTCTCAAGGTTTTTTTTTCTTCACTTCCGCCTTTAGTGAAGTTTTTTCCCTCTCCGCTGTCGCCACTGGCTTGCATGGTTCAGAATCTATAGAGCTGCACATCACTGGATTTGCTCTTCAATATTTGGACTCTCAGTAGTGATTAATAAACCACACTGAACTGAGCTCAACTGAACTGAACTTAAACACTACAAACTGAACTACACTGTTCCTATTTACTATGACCTTTTATGTGAAGCTGCTTTGACACAATCTACATTGTATAAGCGCTATACAAATAAAGGTGAATTGAAATTTTTTTTTAAAAAATATTTCCCAAATGATTTTTAAGAGCAAGGAAATTTTCACAGTATGTCTGATAATATTTTTTCTTCTGGAGAAAGTCTTATTTGTTTTATTTTGTCTAGAATAAAAGCAGTTTTGAATAAAAAAATAATAATTTTCGGGCAAAATGATTAGCCATCGTTATACAATAACTTGCCTAACTACCCTAACCTGCCTAGTTAACCTAGTTAAGCCTTTAGCTGTCACATTAAGCTGTATAGAAGTGACTTGAAATATATCTAGTAAAATATTATTTACTGTCATCATGGTAAAAATAAAATAAATCAGTTATTAGAAATGAGTTATTAAAAGTATTATGTTTAGAAATGTGTTGAAAAAATCTGCTCTCTGTTAAACAGAAATTGGGGAAAAAAATAAGCAGGGGGGCTAATAATTCTGATTTCAACCGTATATACCAACACAAATGCATGCAAATATGAGAAAATAATTATATTTAGATATTAAATATATATGTATATGATATAAATTACATTTAAATATCTATACAACAAAATTGTTTGTATAAGTTTTGTTTTTATGTATGTTTGTGTATGACGTATACAAAATAAATATATATAATACACACACATATATTATGTTTTATTTTGGATGTGATTAATCATTGCCCAACACTAATTAAAAATGCTTTGAAAAATTAATCTCTTTATAAATCAGCACTTCCAAATACTTAAAAAAGAACAAAATATTTACAAGAGGGTTCATAATTTGTATATAAATTCACAATATTGGAAGAACAACAAATAGCAATCATTTTCTTTTCATAATCAACTGCATGCGACAACACATGTGGCCAGAAATGCTGCTTGAGTAGACGTGAAGGACTCTTTGCGTATACCTGGGCAGTGAGCTGGATTGGCTGTGACAGCAGCGGAGGTGGTGCTTGCTCAGCTTTGGCTTGAGACTGGGCTTGTGCTGCGGCCTGATTGGCCTGCTGCTGCGTCTGCTGCTGATTGGCGGCGGCGGCTGCGTGGGCGGCATGCGCAGCATTGGACTGCTGCACGGCTGCGGCTAAGAGCTGCGCTTGAGCCTGCTGCAACAACAACTGCTGCTGCGCCGGGAGGAGAGCAGCCAGCTGAAAGCAGCGCAGACGGAAGCGATGGATGAAGAAAAAAGAAGGAGAGAAGAACAGTCACCAAAAGCAGCACAGCAGACCCTTGCCTAAGCAAGCAGGACCTGAGATTAGCATGGTTATGTTTACAATCAACCAGAAGCAGGCAGGTGGATTTGGTTAACAGAAACGTGAAGTGAAAGTGAAAGAAAGCCAAAGAGAGCAATATCTGTATTTATTGTCATTCATATAAATTGATGTATCAAATAGAAAATTAAATGCGTATATATAGTCTTAGTCCACTGTAGTACTTTCGCAAAAAAAAAAAAAAAAGGTTTAAAGTTGGTATGTTCTATATTGACAGTCTACAGAAAAATATAGAAATAAGCTAATTTAACCTTTTTTGGGGTGAAAATACTAGTGGACTAGGACTTTTGCACAGTAATTTATATATATATATATATATGATTTACAAACATGTGACAAAAAAGATATTTAGATCTATATTCACAGTAATGGTTTAAACCCATGTGTGCTGTTAGGATGTTTTCATCCACTCTGAGGTGATTTTGAGTCTTAATTTGGCCATAAATTTCTCTGTATTTCAGCAAATGGAATGATTTTTGGTAACAAATCTTATTTTGACACATTTTTTGGGATATAGCTGTGAAATTTTTTAAAAACTCAACAATACACTCAAATTGACTATCCTTTCGTTATGTTGGTGACTGTTTTTGCCCCATTGACATCCATTATATTACTCTGCTCCGGGTGTGTGTGCACTCAGATGGGTTGAGGCTGGTTTATACTTCTGTGTCAAGCACAAGTGTATGGTCCGGTGCAGCCTTCACATGGTCACACAGGCCTTACATAGCGGACACCAACATGTACCTATCAAAAAATTTAACTACACATCACAACGACGCATAGCGCAAGCTCTGTGATTGGTCGGCTTGGTATCTTTGACGAGTGTTGCTGGTGCTGAGAGCTGCGAGCCCGATGGAGCGAGTGTTTACAAGTGTCGAGTCCCATGAAGGAGCTCCAGATGGAAACTGTTGTTTTGTGCTTACGTTATGATATAAACGTTCCTGCCTCTGAATGAGCGAGTTTTATCTTCTTGTACATTTAAGGTAGCTTTCAGAAAAACAGAACACCAGCAAAGAAACTCGACATAGAGGAACATAAATGAATGGAAGTAAACGAGACCGGAAGTCTCGAGCTAAAAAGGTTCCAATAGCTGCGCCTGCTCATACGTGAAGACTAAGGTCAATAGTGTGTGTGTCTTTCGAATGAGATGTTAAACTGAGGTCCTGACTCTCTGTAGTCATTAAAAATCCCATGGCACGTCTCCAGGGTATATACAGGAATCCTAAACATAATTTCAAAACCTTTTTAAGTCTTATTAAAGATGTTCTCAGAATATTTTAAGACCTCGTCGCCACTTCAAGTTCTAATCAGTATCAAACTTTTAGCTTAATAAACAGTTGTTAATAAACATTTGTAGTTAAATAAATCAATGGAGCACAACCACGCAACAGGACTCAAATAAGCTCGGAAGAAACCAAACTTGAAAGAATAAATTATGCGGTTGTTTTCAGCCACTGTTTAAACTCGTCTTTCTCCAACCAGGACGCAAACTTACATTTTCACATTTTGCCGTCTGTTTCGCTCGATGGTTTCGCTACATGTAGAGACCGTCACATCACCTTCCCGCGTTTGTCGCAAATTACTTGACATCACCTGGACGGAGATGCTTGGCTAGACGCGCCCCGGCTCGAACCAATCGCGTGTATCGAGCACGCCGTTGTTAATATTAGGAGGAAAATAAATATATTTATGCTTTTTTGGAGTCAAACACTTTGGACAACACTTAAAATTTAAGACCTCATAAAAACGCAATTAAGACTTTTTAATACCTTTTAAGGGCCTTCAGTTTCTCATAATTGATTTATCAACTTTTAAAGACCCCGCAAACACCCTGTTCTCATATAGAGTAGGGGTGTAACCCCGGTGTCTTAGTCAAATTCCCTTCATCAGCATTGACCGATAATGGCCGACCATTCATCCCCTTTCACTGAATTGGCTCTATCACTGTCTCTCCAGTCCCCCTATAGCTGGTGTGTAGTGAGCACACTGGCGCCATCGTCCTGTGGCTGTCGTCGCATCATCCAAGTGGATGCTGCACACTGGTGGTGGTGTGGAGAGACCCACAGCCCCCCACGCCCTCATGTTTGTGAAGCACTTTAGGTGTATGGCCATATATGATAAATGCGCTTTATAAATTACATTATAGTACAGTGTGTGTGTGTGATATCACACCTTGATATGTGATTAATTTGTGATTTGTAATAAATGAATTATTGATTTAAAATCAATTAAATCAATTATTATTTACTTGTAAAGAATGAAATTATTTTAAAGTGCTTCGTTATTGCAAAAGTCAATAATGTATGCCATACACTAAATATAGGAATCATATTCACTCACAAATTGCTGATGAATTTTCAAGAAGACGCAATCCAATAATCCAATAATCAATATTTTATTTAGGTTACTCTATTGTTGAGTTCCAAACAGCCTATTTCAGTTTCATTTCTTTGTCTTTGCATGTGAGCCTGTGTGTGTGCATTCTTGTGCTCATACATGCATGTGCTAATGTGCAGGTATGTATGTAGGCACACATACCTCTGTGTGTGTGTAAGAGAGAGAATGAGAGAGAGCTCATAGGTGTGTGTGTGTGTGTGTGTGTGTGTGTGTGTGTGTGTGTGTGTGTGTGTGTGTGTGTGTGTTCTTACCCCTGCGAGTTGACTGCCTGCTAGCATGAGCTGTGTGTGTGGCAGAGCCGGCTGAGCTGGAGGAGGTGGAGGAGCGTGAACACTGGTCATCTCAGCGGCTTCCTCTCCTTTCACCTACAGACACACACACACACACACACACACACACACACATAAGAAGGACATATATACAGTACAATCATAATATTATATCGTACTATGTGTATAGTAGATTATAGTACATAGTGCTCTTCTCACACACACACACACACACACACACATACACACACACACACACAGTAGCTTTTATTAGAAGTCTGAACTATCTTTTCCAGTTTAATTTAAATAATACTCTACTTATGTATTTATGTAATATTAATTTTGATTAATATCATTATTTATAATTTAGACTATAATTTAGATTATTATTTATAATTTAATTATAAATCTAATTTAGATTTATAATTATTTATAATTTAGACAGACACATTTACTTAACAACTATTTATTTTTTTATTTTACTTTTATTTCATGTGACAAAACTAGTTTTAGCTGTAGCGGACTACAGTATGAAACAATACATTATAAATGTGTAAATAAAACAAAGAATAGAGATATTATACAGAAATAAATACTATTTAATCTTTAGTTTTCTACGTTTTATGTTTAATTATTTTGTGTATTTTGTGTTAAATGCAGTTTCTTTGTAGTTTTACTTGTAAAATTTACAAACATTTGAGTTAAAACTATTCAACATTACAACATTACAACATTAAATCCACACATTAATGCATTAGGCTACACATAAATAAATGGCAATCTTAATTATAATCAGAATTCCAAGCAAATTCAATGTTTGTTCAATCATTTCCATTAAAAATAATTTAAATACTACAAAAAAATAATGCTGTATTAAACCAATAGTATTTAAGTATCATTACCAGTTTGCAAACAAACAAACTAACCACTCCATAAGCAAACACACACACACACACTCATTCATGTAATTACTCACGGATTCAGCAGAAGTACAGCACTTAAACTGGCTTCATCATTTAAATAATAATCCATCTACTAACTGCGTCATCCGATCCCTCAATCCTTCTCTTCTGACCTCACGTCTGATCTCTCTGTCTCTTTTTATACTTTCACCCTCTCTCTCTCTCGTATCTACAGTGGCATCGTGTAAGGAATGCAGAAGAAATGGACCAAAGAATGCTTATTTGCATATTGTACTGTTAACGTAGAACTGCCTGAAGGTATCCGCATTATAAAAGGATTAGGCATCCACACACATGCACAGAATGCATTCTCACACACACACACCTTTGTGTTGCTGGGTGCAGGGGAAAGGCAGAAAGGACTTGTTTTCATCGGCTGGGTCTGAAAGAAAAGAAAGTAAAAAGATCTCCCTATATTATATGGTTTAACATCGTGATTGGTCATTTTTAAGCAATTAAAAATCCTTAAAATATTAAACATGTTCATCTGCAGGTCATAGTTCATGGGTCTTGTAGCGTACAGTTGAAGACAACATTATTAGCCCTCCTGTGAAAATTTAAGTTCTCTTTTAAATGTTTACAAGGAAGAGATGATTTTATTCAACCCATTTTTAAACACAAATGGGATTTCTAGTTACTAGGCCCACACGGAATCTGTGCGCACAGAAATCCACAGATTTCTGCAGATTTTTAGCTCATCACTGAGTCTATTTATTTAGTTTTGTAAATGTGTGTACATTTATATTTATTCAGTTTTTAAATTAATTTCAATAATATTATTGACCAATATGACAATTTTCATATGATTTATTTACATCACAGTGTGTAAAGTCATATTTTTTGTCTTTTACTAGATATATTTTATAAGAGACTTGCTTTGTTTACCAAATAGGTGGATCTAATTTGATTTGCATTGTAAACACTGAATAAAAGTTAAAATGTATTACTTTGTATTTCATATATTAAAGGGAATATAGTTTACCTCTTTTTTTATGATTTAATATTAATATTATTGTTCTTCTGAGTGTGCCAGTTTAGGTTCAGTTTAAAACACAATTCAGATTTTTTTATTATAATGTGTTAAAAAGTGTCATGTTGGGGCGTGTCCACAGTTCGCTGATTTATGGGTGTGTTGCTTCACATGTAGATTAGTTTCGGCTTCCCGCCAACGTAACAAGGGGGCGGGGCCATGAGCTCAGCCGCTCTGCGTTTGCAACAGAGTCTGACAGGCAGACGGAGAAGGAGAGAGAGAGGATCACCATTCAGTCATACATGTACGACTCAGACACAGACCAAGCAGAGAGTACAAAATCATATGTGTCTTTGTACAGTTTTACTGCCAACTGTTTGCTAGTTTCAAGTGCCGAGCTTGTACACAGAAACTGATAACCACGCACACTGAATTAACTTTGACTGAGGCACCGGATGCGCAGCTCGAAGCCGCGACACGGCACACCAGACGCTCTCTGTGGCGCACCAGAAGCATGAAGTGTCCCGAATCGTCGTGCCACGCATTTTTGAATTCTAAACATAGGTTTCTGCAGCGGTCCGCGGCGCCCAGCCGTCGACTTGAGTATACCCTGATAGAAACCTATGTTTAGAATTCTAAAACGCATGCTAGTTAAGATCACAGGGAGCTTCTTGAATCCCGAGAAATGCAACGGCTGAAGTATAAGGTTGACTCAATGAGAAGTACACATGTTTGCAAACCTACCTAAAGATACAACCAATAATTCCGATTAGAGCGATAATGTGGAGAATATTGCTCTTGTGTTGAGCCCAATGAGCCGTGCATCTAAAAATAGAGCTAGCGTGTTCCTTTAGTGATATTGCTTCGACTCACGCTGAAAATGGCGGACGTGAATCAACAAACTGAGGATATGATGACGCGCCTGTCAATCAATATTGGTGGGCGGGGGGACCACTCTCCTACATCAAGTAGCGGTCGATTTGAAATTTATGTTGTTAAATTGAAAAAAAGCACTGGGTGTGCTTATATCACCCCGATATGACAGTCTATACACCATAAATGCACATATGGCTGTCCAAACAGCTTGAAAAGTAGATTTTTTACCATAGGTGCCCTTTAAGGTTTTAGTTATGATACTCCCAAAATCATTCCACATAAATCCGCAGATTTTTTACAGAATTCTGCGCGTAAATAGCAAAAAATGTGAGCAGATTCTGATTAATTAGAACCCTACTAATAACTAAATTCTTTTGTATTTTTTAGCAATTTAGCTTACCCAATTCACCTATACCACAAGTCTTTGGACTTGTTGGGGAAACCAGAGCAAAAAAAAATCCTGATATAATAAATACACCCTAATAAAGAAATGTTATCTATGGGCTACCATGTAGAATGTCTAATATTCATGGAAGCCTTTTCAATTTTGTTGTTTTTTCTTTTCTTTTTTTGTGAAAATAACTTATGTCTCTATAATGTTTTTTTAGAAATGTTGACTGAAATGATCTTAAAGAACCAAATAAGTAAATTTTTGGGTGTTTTTTTGTTTGCACCACGCTCAATATTCAATCATTGGAGACTTAGTGTAGCTAACATTGGTGTAGCTTCAACTTTTCACCTCTTCATCTATCTCTGCATCTATCCATACTGTTACTGCAGTAAGCAACAGACATCAAAGAGGAAAAATCAACATGTTAGCCCAGGGACTGCCCCTAAATTCACCCGGGACAACACTTGCAAATGACAAATAAAACGGTTAATTGTTGTTTAAAAAACAGTTGCTCTATTCTAGCAATGTAACACAGCAAAAAGTATTGGATATTTCACTAGCTACGTACATAATTGGTTTTAGCATTTAGACAAATATACTAACTATTTGGGATCCACTCTAGTAATCATTTACTGTAGATCCCACTTTTTATTTGTATGTTTGTTAGTACCAATGAGTGTGCTTTTCAAAATGAATTTAGAGACACTTCATATAAAGTCGATCCATTAGTTTATCAGATGTATGTATTAAGTTTCTATTTATTTATAATGTACTTCCAATTCCAGCTTCGTTAATGCAATTAAAACATCTGTAATTATTCTGTTATACCTCGTAACTCACCAAATACCTACTTGTATCACTAAACCTGTCCCCAACCTCAACCGTATACAACCTAATATTAGGCCTATCACAATAATTAATATATCGACTTATACAATAAATGAAGATGACTTCACTAATTTTTGCTATTGCAATATATGTTTACAAGTTCATAAATAATGTTAAAGCAATTTTACAATGACATTTATATTCTACCTCAGTTTATAATTGGACATTTACCTAATACAGGGTTTCTACAGGTTTCATCAAGTCAAATTTAAGACCTTTTTAAGACCATTATGAATGAAGTTTTAGACTTACACAATCCGAAAGTTAAAACAATGGCCCAGTTAAAACATTAAAAAACATGTTATTGTAAGGAAGATAATTAAACCATATCTTTTTAAACAGAGTTAATGAATAAAATATTTGTTAAAAGTTTTATTGAGATGGATTGTTAGAGATTGGATGTGTGTCGGCCCGACTGGCTTAATTTTTCGATGAACATAGAAAAATGAAGACCTGTTTAAAATGATTTAAGACCGACAACACATTTCAGCGAATTTAAGACATTTTAAGGCCTAAAATTTTGTCTTTAAAATTTAAGTTATTTTAAGACTTTCTAAGACCCCGCGGACACCCTGCTAATAGGACATAGTATGTACAATAGGATATTTACCCTTATAACATCAACTTATAAGATCCAAATAACCTTGAGAATAAGTATTTTAAAGTGCTTATGGATATTTGCATTATTATGCTGTTACATAATTATTATATAATCAGTTGCATAAAATAATCTCAAAATGACAATAATATAGCTTGTATATTATTATCTGTTCGGCTGTTGGACAGCAATGTACATTTGAGGCTTTTTTAAGCGAGAATGCAGTTGTATTTATATATATATACTGTGTGTATATATATATATATATATATATATATATATATATATATATATATATATATATATATATATATATATATATATATATATATATATATAATGTATATAACTCTATTTACAATACATAGTCTTCATATAGGTGCTGGAAATCCTTAAAAAATGTTTGTATTTTCTGTTTTCAAAGTCTGAAAAGTGCTTAGATTTTGGATAAAGTGCTTGAAAAATGTAATTGTGTTGCTTTCTTAATTTGTCTTACTAAATTGTTATTAATAATTAACTACTGAAATAAAAATACATCTCTTTGCTTTAGCATAACATGAGTATTTGCATGTGCATGTTGCGTGATTTGGCTGTTTCTTTGGGGGGGGGGTTTGCACCCTTTGAAATTAACTAAGCTGGTGTAATGTGATGAAGTATGTGTGTAAATATGTAATTTGCCACATGTAAAGTGCTGAAAATTTGAAAATCCACCTGGAAAGTGCTTGCAAAGTCCTTAAATTAGACTAGAATCCTGACATTATACAACTTATGCAAAAGAAAAAAATGTAAGCCCAGGGACTGCCCCTAAATTCACCCGGGACGACATTTACAAATGACGAATAAAGTGGTTAAATGTATGTATATTGTATACATACAGTTGAGGTCAAAATTATTAGCCCCCCTTTGATTTTTTTTTTTCTTTCTTAAATATTTCCTAAATGATGTTTAACAGAGCAAGTATTTTCACAGTATTTCTGATAATATTTTTTCTTCTGGAGAAAGTCTTATTTGTTTTATTTCGGCTAGAATAAAAGCACTTTTTAATTTTTTATGAACCGTTTTAAAGTCAATATTATTAGCCCCTTTAAGCTATTTTTTTTCTTCGATAGTCAACAGAACAAACCATCGTTATACAATAAGTTGTCTAATTACCCTAACCTGCCTAGTTAACCTAATTAACCTAGTTAAGCCTTTAAATGTCATTTTAAGCTGTATAGGAGTGTCTTGAAAATATCTAGTCAAATATTATTTACTGTCATCATGGCAAAGATAAAATAAATCGGTTATTAGAAATGAGTTATTAAAACTATTATGTTTAGAAATGTTATGAAAAAATCTGTTCTCCGTTAAACAGAAATTGGGGAAAAGATAAATAGGGGGCTAATAATTCTCACAGGCTAATTATGTACATGTAAAGTATATTGAACATTGGTGGTTATTACTAAAGGACATCTATTATACAGTGGGACAAATAGCTGTAATATTAGTTTTTCCTCAAAATCAAACCTGACGCCCCAAATCCATGTTTTTCTGAGCCTCTTTTTTCTGTAGATTATTTTTACTGTGCAACACAGTCATCGACACCGAAGCGCTAACACAAAGTTTGCGCAGAAAGCTGTTCACTCACCTGATCGCTGGCCTCTGGACTGTTCCTCTCAGAGTCTGTGAAAACACACACACACACACACACACACATACACACACACACACACACACACAAGGACACATCGGGTCAGAATAGTGCCTCAGGCTCCAGCCCTCACATCAACAAAAGCATAGTCTGGTTAGCCAGAGGCATTGCATTATTGGAATACCATGGAGCGTTTAACCTGGGTTACTGTATGCTGTGTGTGTGTGTGTGTGTGAGTGTGTGTGTGGATCAGATTGGGGCCACAGCTGACTAAAATGTTCTGCGTGTGTGATTCAGACCGAGTGGAAAATGTGAGAATTACTATAATACACAATCTTATCACAATTACACACACATGCACATCTAGGAATGTTCATGAATCATAGACTTACAATTACACGCAATGCATTCATGTAAACCTCTAAATATTGATTATGACATTGCATGCCATTGATTCTGTAGGCAATGCATAATATAATTTGATCGACTGTGTATTTATTGAATCTAAAAGCTCTAAGTATAACTAAAAGAATAGTATTTTTTACCTGTACTGTCCACTGGAAGCTCAGTCCCCGTCTTGTCATCCTCCATAGCTTTAGACATCCTGATATCGACTGAAACAGAGAAAAAAAAAACTGAAAACACATCTTACTTTGGATTTCTTTTATTAATCACGTTTGTATCAACCACCACATGAAAGAGAAGATGACAGATCCTCTGTTTCCATCATCAAGATTCATGGTTTGAATGTGAAGGTTTATAGTAGCTGCTGAAACCTTTGTTTTTCATTCTGGTGTTGTCATTTCTTGACCCATTTTCGGTCCAAAAAAATTATACACTGCAAACACAAGACTGTTTTTGGTATCTGAATTAGGCGTTTAACCATTTTGTTCAACTATTAGCACACTTTAAGACCAGTAAAAAAGAAAAAGAAACACAAATTCATGAAGTTTTAATATTGATTAGAATTTAAATGAAGGAGCCAACAAAAAAAAGAGGGATAAAATTTCACCCGTTTGCCTTTTAACAATTCACTTACTGTATTTAGGATCCTCATATTAATTTTCAATTGATGGGATTATTATTATTATTAAAAATAATTATTTAAATTAACATATTATGCCACATTATTAAATATATTAGTAGTAAATAAGCAAATATATTATTATTAAAAAATCTAAACACAACTGTAACGCCAGTCATATTCCAAATAGTCTGATATTTCCTTACAGAATCATCAGAACTAAAAACATAAAAATATTTGAAAGAAAATGTATGTCTTAACATGTTAGTACATGGTTATATATTATAACACATCATAATATGAATAATTGTTTATATTAATAATTATTAACCCTGTTAGGGATTTTTGTAAATTATAAAGTATTTAACTGTGAAATTAACTGTATTTTATTGTAGGACAGTTATGCCGTATGTTACCGTATTTTAAAGTTTCAATGTGAAAATGACAGTATATTTTACAGTAAAGATATTCAATACTGTGAATACATATAGAGCAAGATAGATGGTGCTGTAAATGTAAATACAGGATTCTTCCTGTAATTAATTTACAGTAAGTTACTGGCTACAGTACAGTAAGTTACTGGCTGTGCTATTAATGCAAATGCATCTATGGAACAATTAAATCAATTCCTCAAACCAATCAAGGACATATTGTCCAATATGTCAAAAATCATCTAAATTATTTAACTTTTCAAATATACTAATAAATATCTAATCATAATATTAGATATTCAAATATACTAATAAATAAGTACACATTTTATTATTAAATAAGCATGTTATTAAATAGTTAAAACACAACTATAATATAGATGCATGTGAACATGACTGAAAACATACAAATGTTAACAAATAAAATTTTAATATGCTAATAAGAAAAAATTAAATGTATATATTTATTTTGCATTAACCTGAACTGAAATTTAACACAGCCAATTATTTGACGGTGTCAGTACAAATTTGATGCTTTTCTTATAGTAATAACCAAAGAAATATGCATAATCAGGAGTAACTCACAATAAACTAAGCTTATGTAACACAATAAAGATAAATATAATCATAATACAACATAATGTAATAAATTAATTTTACAGTGTTGGTACAAATTTGATACACTTACTATTGTAATAACAACAAAATTATGCAGAATTACATAACATAATAAAAGTAAGCTTACATAACATATGTAATATAATCTAATCATAATAACATTTATTTTATGTTACATTTACGTAACATGTATTAGTGTCAGTACAAATGTCACGGATTGGTCAGGCTCTCACGATCCCCACTCACGAAGATCACCATCACCTGACTTCTAATGAGCACACAGCTGCATCACATTCACGAGCACCAGATAAAAGCACAGCACTCCAGTCGCTCATTGTCCGGGCTCGTCTCGACGAAAGCGGACAACTGAGCGACCACTCAGCGTAGTCATCCTCAGCTAAAACAAACGCTTTACTTACCTGTTCTCTTTGTATTCCTCCTAGTCTTCCTGGTCCACCCGAATCGTCCTGTCTTCCAGTCCTTCCAAGTCTGTGTCATCCTCTGTCAGCTGTATCTGGTGTGTGCTGTCCATCCTCGTGTATTCCTGTTACCCAGCCACGGAGGAAAAGACCCCAACATCATTCCTGATCCTCCTGGCTATCCTTCATGTGCTCCTTGTTGTCATTTAATAAACACCCTAACGTTTCCTTACCTCTGTCTCCTGTCCGCTTCATAACAGAAGCCCGGACCAATAACGACGACAACATGAGCACCCCCGATCACTTTCAAGAGCTGGTGGACCAGTTGAAGCGGATTCTACAGCCACCAGCTCCACTTTCCAACGCACCACCAGCACCGAGCACTTCCGCCTCCACAGTTTCTTCTTCGGCCCTTCCTTCCAGTCCCATGGCCCGACCAGCGCCCTACTCAGGCGGAGCGGGGGAGTGCAATGGTTTTCTGTTACAATGTTCCCTCATATTCGAAATGCAACCTTCTCTATATCCCACAGATAAGTCAAAGATCGCCTACATCGTATCACTACTCTCTGGGCCTGCACTTAAATGGGCTGAGACGATCTGGAACCAAGCCGGGCCGGTCATGAATTCCATCACTACCTTCACGGAGTATTTCAAAGAGGTGTTTGGACGTTCTGATGGGGAAGTAGCCGCTGGAGAGCAGCTGTATCATCTAAAGCAAGGTACTCTATCTACACAGGAATATGCTCTCCGGTTTCGCACTCTAGCAGCTGCAAGTGGATGGAATGAGAGATCGTTGTTGACCACGTACCGGCTCGGCTTGGAACCCACTCTCCGAATCCAGCTGGCCACATTAGATGATACTATGGGTCTGGAGAGATTCATCCAACCTTCTCTCCGATGTTCCGATCGTCTCCGTTCCTATCAACAGGACACCATCACCCCCTCGTCTGCACTCCTCCAATCGCCTGAGTCAACAGCCTCTCCAGAACCAGAACCCATGATAATAGAGTCTGGAAGACTGACATCAGCGGAACGACAGAGGAGGCTGACCCGGGGTCTGTGTCTATACTGCGGTGTCAGTGGACACACCCGTATGGAGTGTCCCCTTCGTCCCATTCGGACTTCAGTGAGTGTATTCAGTACGAATATTGAACAATGTAAACCACTTACTACCACCGTACAAATAACTACTGCCTCTATTTCTCTCCTTGTCACAGCCCTCATCGACTCCGGGTCAGCAGGGAACTTCATCTCCCAATCCCTCTGTCGTCAACTCCACCTACGTACTGAGGCGTCCTCGCATATATACCAGATACAACCGATAACCCAGTGCACTCGATCTTCGACCCGTATCCATCGACAATGCGAAGACATCCTTCTTCAAGTGGGGTTGTTACATCAAGAGAGGATTCAATTTCTGGTTCTGGAGGGTGCAAATATGGACATCATTCTAGGGCGCCCGTGGCTGGTGAAGCACGATCCCATCATCTCTTGGGGCACAGGAGAGATAAAGAAATGGGGATCTGGATGTACACCTACCTGTTTTCCAAATCTCCCTCTTCAAGGTCGGAACCCCATTTCTTTGTTTACAACATCGGTCGAGAGTCCTCCTGAGAAGCAGTCTATCCACATTCCTAAGGAGTACAGCTCCTTTCATGATGTCTTCTGCCCCAAGAGAGCTTCCCAGCTACCGCCGCATCGGCCATGGGACTGCGCGATCGACCTAGTTCCAGATGCCCAGTTGCCAAGAGGTAGGATCTACCCGCTCTCGCTTCCAGAGAATCAGGCAATGGAAGATTACATAAGGGAGGCTCTGAGTCAGGGGTACATACGTCACTCAAAATCACCAGCCGCCTCAAGCTTCTTCTTTGTGGCCAAGAAGGACGGAGGGCTGCGTCCATGCATCGACTACAGGGTCCTAAATAACGGTACAGTAAAAGACCGATATCCCCTTCCTCTGGTACCAGCCGCTTTGGAACAGCTCCGAGAAGCTAAAGTCTTCACTAAATTGGACCTCCGCAGCGCGTATAATCTGATAAGAATACGTGAGGGGGACCAATGGAAGACAGCATTCGTGACCCCTACTGGCCACTATGAATATGAGGTCATGCCTTACGGTCTGGTCAACGCCCCCTCCGTATTCCAAAACTTCATTCATGAAGTCCTCCGGGAGTTTCTTCACCACTTTGTAATAGTGTACATAGATGACATCCTCATTTACTCCCGGAGTGAGGCCGAACATCGCCAACACGTTGCGGAGGTCCTACACACATTGAGAGAACATCACCTCTACCTCAAAGCGGAGAAATGCTCATTCCACCAGAAGTCGATTCATTTCTTGGGATACATCATTGACCAAACCGGTATACGTATGGATGGGAAGAAAATTGAGGCTGTTCTATCCTGGTCAGAACCCACTTCCATTAAGGAGCTCCAGAGGTTTCTTGGGTTTGCTAACTTTTATAGACGGTTTATCAAGGACTACAGCAGGATTACATCACCTCTCACTAATCTCCTCAAGGGTAAACCCAAAGGACTGGAGTGGACCAAAGAAGCAGCCGCCGCCTTCCGCCTTCTTAAGAAGGAGTTCACAAGGGCCCCACTCCTGACTCATCCTGACCCAAATCTTCCTTTCGTGGTGGAAGTGGACGCATCCACCACCGGCGTCGGGGCAGTATTATCCCAACATCATGATACACCGCCCCGACTGCATCCCTGTGCCTATTTCTCTCGGAAGTTGAGCCCGGCGGAGCAGAATTACAGCATAGGAGACAGGGAGCTTCTAGCAATCAAGCTAGCCTTGGAGGAGTGGCGTCACTGGTTGGAGGGAGCCAAACATCCGTTCCAGGTGATCACAGATCACAAAAACCTCCAATATATCAAAGAGGCCAAGAGACTATGTCCACGTCAAGCCAGATGGTCACTTTTCTTCTCACGTTTTGATTTCTCCATTTCCTATCGTCCAGGACCCAAGAATCTAAGAGCAGACGCTCTCTCTCGTTTACACGAGCATCACGATCATGAAGAACTCCCAACGAAGATTCTTCCCGAACACATCTCCATTTGTCCGATCACCTGGAACGCTCCTCCAGTCGTTGCCACTCCGGAAGCCCCTGCTCCGCCGGGATGCCCTCCTCATCGGCAGTTCATACCACCTGAACACCGGGTAGATCTGATCCACTCCTTACATACCTCGCTAGGCACTGGACATCCAGGGATCAACAATACTCTCTCGCTAGTATCCCAACGATTCTGGTGGCCAAACATGGCAAGGGATGTGAGGCAATATGTTCAGGGCTGTAAGGACTGTGCCCAATCCAAGAGCCCACGTCATCTACCCGCTGGAAAGCTCCATCCCTTGCCGATTCCGAACCGTCCCTGGTCACACCTAGGAGTGGACTTTATCACTGACCTCCCCTCGTCAGAAGGTAATACCTGTATTCTAGTCATCGTAGATAGATTCTCAAAGTTTGTCAAACTAATCCCTCTGAAAGGTCTTCCCACAGCCTTTGAAACAGCCGACAATATCTTTAATCAAGTCTTCAGGTCATTTGGTATTCCAGAAGATATTGTGTCGGACAGAGGTCCACAGTTCATCTCACGTCTATGGAAAGCCTTCTTCAAGCTCCTAGGTGTGGCCGTCAGCCTCTCTTCTGGATATCATCCCCAAACCAACGGGCAGACAGAGAGGAAGATTCAGGAGGTGGGACGGTTCCTGAGGACCTTCTGCAGTGGTCACCAGAGCTCCTGGAGCCAGTATTTGGGCTGGGCAGAATATGCCCAAAATTCACTGCGGCAACCCTCCACCGGACTCACGCCATTCCAGTGCGTCCTGGGCTTCCAACCACCGCTCTTTCCCTGGGATGGCGAACCATCTGATGTCCCCGCAGTGGATCACTGGTTCCGGGAGAGCGAGAGAGTCTGGGACGAGGCTCATCAACATCTGCAGAGGGCAGTCCGTCGAAGCAAGGTAACCGCCGATAGAAGAAGGTCTGAAGAACCCAGATACACACCCGGACAAAAGGTGTGGCTATCCACCCGGGACATACGCATGCGACTGCCCTCTCGCAAGTTAAGCCCCCGATTTGTTGGTCCCTTCACCATCGTGGAACAGGTTAACCCCGTCACCTACAAACTACAATTACCCTCTCACTACCGTATTCACCCTACATTCCACGTATCACTCCTGAAACCCTATCACGATCCTGTTCTTCCCTCCACAGAGCCTGACCACGAAGAGGAACCCCCTCCTCCACTGCTCCTAGAAGAAGGAGCCGTCTACGCAGTGAAGGAGATCTTGCGTTCCCGACGTCGTGGTGGCCAGTTGGAGTACCTGGTGGACTGGGAAGGGTACGGCCCCGAAGAAAGGACATGGGTTCCCAGAGCTGATATTCTCGATCCTAGTCTCATGGTGGAGTTTCATGAGAGCCACCCTGAGTTCCCAGCGCCTAGAGGCAGAGGGAGACCACCACGGCGTCGGAGGTGTCGGCCCTCAGGAGCGGGCCCTGGGGAGGGGGGTACTGTCACGGATTGGTCAGGCTCTCACGATCCCCACTCACGAAGATCACCATCACCTGACTTCTAATGAGCACACAGCTGCATCACATTCACGAGCACCAGATAAAAGCACAGCACTCCAGTCGCTCATTGTCCGGGCTCGTCTCGACGAAAGCGGACAACTGAGCGACCACTCAGCGTAGTCATCCTCAGCTAAAACAAACGCTTTACTTACCTGTTCTCTTTGTATTCCTCCTAGTCTTCCTGGTCCACCCGAATCGTCCTGTCTTCCAGTCCTTCCAAGTCTGTGTCATCCTCTGTCAGCTGTATCTGGTGTGTGCTGTCCATCCTCGTGTATTCCTGTTACCCAGCCACGGAGGAAAAGACCCCAACATCATTCCTGATCCTCCTGGCTATCCTTCATGTGCTCCTTGTTGTCATTTAATAAACACCCTAACGTTTCCTTACCTCTGTCTCCTGTCCGCTTCATAACAACAAATGCATTTATTTTAGTAATAACAAAAGAAATTAGCATAATTAGATGTTACTCACAAATAAAACTAAGCTAACAAAATAAAGATAAATATAATCATAAAGTAACATATTGTACATTGTTAGTACAAATTTGATGCATTTATTATAATAATAACAAAAGAAATATGCATAATTAGGTGTAACTCACAATAAATTTAAGCTTGCATAACATAATACAGGTAAATATAATCATAATACAACATAATATAATGTAACATATTAATTTTACAATGTGTGAGTACAAATTTGATGCATTTATTTTAATAATAACAAATGAAATATGCATAATTAGGTGTAAATCACATTGAAATTAAGCTTACATAACATAATAAAGATAAATATGATATAATATAACATACGATAACATTTATTTTACAGTGTTAGTACAAATTTGATGCATTTATTATAATAATAACAAAACAAATATGCATAATTAGGTGTAACTTACAATAAATATAAGCTTGCATAACATAATACATATAAATATAATCATAATACAACATAATATAATGTAACATTAATTTTACAATGTGTGAGTACAAATTTGATGTATTTATTTTAATAATAACAAATGAAATATGCATAATTAGGTGTAAATCACAATAAAACTAAGCTTACATAACATAATAAAGATAAATATGATATAATATAACATAATATAACATTTATTTTACAGTGTCAGTACAAATTTGATGCATTTATTATAATAATAACACAAGAAATATGCATAATTAGGTGTATCTCACAATAAAACTATGGTATATGAGAACATAATTTAATATAATATAATATAATATAATATAATATAATATAATATAATATAATATAATATAATATAATATAATATAACCACAATATAATATAATATAATATAATATAATATAATATAATATAATATAACCACAATATAATATAATATAATATAATATAACCACAATATAATATAATATAATATAATATAATATAATATAATATAATATAATATAATATAATATAACCACAATATAATATAATATAATATAACCACAATATAATATAATATAATATAATATAATATAACATAATATAACATAACATAATATAATATAATATAATATAATATAATATAATATAACCACTATACAACATAATATAATATAATATAATATAATATAATATAATATAATATAATATAATATAATATAATATAATATAACCACAATATAATATAATATAATATAACCACAATATAATATAATATAATATAATATAATATAACATAATATAACATAACATAATATAATATAATATAATATAATATAATATAATATAATATAATATAATATAATATAATATAATATAATATAACATAATATAACATAACATAACATAATATAATATAATATAATATAATATAATATAATATAATATAATATAACCACTATACAACATAATATAATATAATATAATATAATATAATATAATATAATATAATATAATATAATATAATATAACCACAATATAATATAATATAATATAACCACAATATAATATAATATAATATAATATAATATAATATAATATAATATAATATAATATAATATAACCACAATATAATATAATATAATATAACCACAATATAATATAATATAATATAATATAATATAATATAATATAATATAATATAATATAATATAACCACAATATAATATAATATAATATAACCACAATATAATATAATATAATATAATATAATATAATATAATATAATATAATATAATATAATATAATATAACCACAATATAATATAATATAATATAATATAATATAATATAATATAATATAATATAATATAACATAACATAATATAATATAATATAATATAATATAATATAATATAATATAATATAATATAATATAATATAACCACTATATAATATAATATAATATAATATAATATAATATAATATAATATAATATAATATAACCACTATATAATATAATATAATATAACCACAATATAACATAATATAATATAATATAATATAATATAATATAATATAATATAATATAATATAATATAACCACTATATAATATAATATAACCACTATATAATATAATATAATATAATATAATATAATATAATATAATATAATATAATATAATATAATATAATATAATATAATATAATATAATATAATATAATATAATAAGCTTAATCCAAGCTGTTTATAACTAAATTAGATCTCGAATTACTAAACCAAACAGCTCGGCATCAAAAAGTCAATTTCCATCAGAGGAAGCTCAATGGCTCTATCCGTCTTTCCCTTTGTCCTTTACTTTTCTATCTGATTGTGTTTCGGTGTAGTTTGACACTCTCTTCATCCTAATACAGCACCTGCGCCTCCCAGGTCCCCTCCTGCGCGCCATCATTCATACCAACACACACGCAACAGCTGATTTGATCCCGCCAGAGCACATGTTGCACTTCACACGACCATAACAGCTTTTCTCTCTCTTACTCACGGCTCAAATTGATGGCCACATCAGAGCGGCTACACACCGCCATTTCCACCAGCAAATTGATTTCCCCGTCCGGCTTAGTTATTGTTAAATTAGTCGAAATTACATGGCTGGAATGAGCTGAAGATCTATTAGAAAGACTGCTTTTTATGGAAGCAGTCACGACAATTACACACACACACACACACACGCACACACATACACACTGAAAAGCTGAATTAATTACAAACCAATAGAAACACAGACAAATTTGGAGATAGAAAGCAGAATAAATGAGTTGCTGACTTAAATATTTTAAGTTGAAACAAAATAACTTGCATTAAGATGACTAAAAATATTAAGTTCAACTTAATTTTAATAAGTTAAAGTAACAAATGTTTTTATGACTTTTTGATCACATTTTCTACTGTTTATTTTCAATTTAAAACATACTCATAATGATCATTTATAATAATAATTGGTTAAATATGAAATATTTCATATTTATTTGTTCAAATTCCAAAAATCAGTGTAGGAAAAACCGAGGAAAGCAAATTAAATAATCAAACAATTAAAAATACTACGCATTTTTAAAAAAATGCAAATATACATACAGTATACGCAAATAAATAATCAAAACAACTTGCATTAAGATGACTAAAATATTAAGTTAAATATAATTTTAATGAGTTAAAGTAACCAAATTATTTTTATGACTTCTTGATCACATTTTCTACAGTTTATTTTTCATTTAAAACATACTTATAATAATAATTTATAATAATAATTGATTAAATATAAAATATTTTTATTATTATTTTTATTGTTAATATTAATAATAATAATAAAATATTTAATATTTAACCATATATATCAAATATTTCACATATATTTGTTCAAATTCCAAAATTAGTGCAGGAAAAAGTGAGGAAAGCAAATTAAAACAATATAACAATTAAAAAGTACTACGCATTTCAAAAAATATATGCAAATATACATTGCGATTATTACACATTACAATATACGCAAATAAATAATAGTTATTATACTTATACAGGGTTTCTGCAGATTTCACTAAGATAAATGTAAGACTTTTTAAGACATTTTTTAAACCAGTATGAATGAAATTTTAGACCTATACAGGGCTAAATGCTCAGGAATTTTTTCTGAATGTCCCAGTTAGAAAATATTTTCACTTGCTAAATTTAATAATACAATAATAATAATTTTTGGTTGAATATTTTATCATTCATTTTCAAATATATCCATTCACAAACCCTAAAACCCCTACCAAGAACAGAACATAACATAGCTGTCAATTACTTCAGTCTATAATAAAAATAATTTAATAAACAAATATATAGGTCAGGTTAGTATCCTCAGCAATTAATAAACAAAGAACTTTTAAGCTAAATTTACTTTAAGAAATGTAATTAGATGCTATTTTTAAATAAGAGATTCAAAGTTTTATTGAGATAGATTGTTGCTGATTGTATTGGTGTTAATGGCCAGATTGGGGAGCTATACATGTACTGTAAAACAAATCCTGGTTACCTGGTTAAGCTGAATCAAATTAACCTTATGAGTCGATTGAACTTGTATTACGTTAAACTGACTTAAAACAGCTTGCGTAACTCATAAAAATATGTTAAAACATAATTAACTTAGTTTAATAAGCTAAAATGACCTAAAAACATATGCTGTCAGACCTAATTGATCATACATGTTTTACAGTGTGAACAAAGGAAAATTCAAAAGACCTGTTCAAAAGGATTTAAGACCTACAACACAACATTTCAGTAGATTTTTAAGGCCTAAAATTTAGCTTAGGACATTTTAAGATCCTGGGGATACCCTATTATATTAATTCACTTAAGAAAATATTTATTTATATGGTTTTGCTGAATGTCATTTACTAAATCAAAATAAGTCAAAATAAAATAAAATCTTTAAATTAAGCAACCTGAATCTCAAGAAAACAATAATAAGACATTTAATCTCAGATAATAGGGCATTAGTATGACTTTTTACTTACCTCATCACTCAATAATCAAATTTTAAGTCAAAAGACATACTAATGCCTGATTTTGAGTCAGATTTCACAATAAATTTACTCTTGCACAAAAGGAAAAGTTCATTCTATATCCTCAAAACGTCAAACAATATTTAATATTATGGTACTTCATTACAATGTTCCATTTTAGCAAACATTAGCCTGCTTGCTATGTTAAAACACTCATTTTAAAGCGTAGTATAATATTGATTATAATCATTATATTATGTGCAGATTTTTAAAATCAAATAAATGTACAAATATTAGATGAAAATATTTTGACGATTCATATAAATGTATTTTACTTCCTTTTCAGTACTTTAAATGATGGCAAAAACAAAACAAAAAAAAAACGTATGTCTTACTTAATACACAAAATATAAACATAAAACTCTCTTAGATTAAGCCACATTCAGTAAAATTAATATATTCTTACTGGTTTTGCAGGTCGGTGTGTTTGTGACTCACCAGAACTCTCTCTGTCCTGTGAGAAAATCTCCTTCACCGTATTATAAGCCATTATCACAACCATCGACACTTTTTTGTGTGTTTGGTGTTTCACAAATTTCACTTGCTTTAGTCATAAAAGGCAGAGTCAAATTAAAGCCACTTTCCAAACGAGGCAAACGAAACCTCCATCCTCCGCCACCCACCGCATTCGACTGAGGCTAAATGAGGATGAATTACTCACTGAAATTGATAGTCAAATGAGTGGAAATGAAAGAAAAGATTGATCACCTCTCTTCCAGACAGTCGCGCTACTGAGGTGAAGGAGAGATTGCGATCGTAAGCACAGTGTAAATCACAGTCTGTGTGCCATCGGCTTGTTTTTTTCATGATGCAAAGCCACGAAAGGCCTGGAGAGGTGAACATGACGCGCGGGTTGCATAAAACTGTCTGGCACTTCCTTCTTGCTTGTCTCAAGACCCTTCGGTTTTTGAAAACAAAGCTACCAGGATCCACAAAGAAGCTCTCATTCTTAGTTTCATTACAACCCTGTAAAAATGGCTGGGTTCCACACAATCAATTTGTGTTGGAACAACATGAAAGAATTAAGTTAACTTATCAGTTTTTACCAATGTAAGCAGATTGAACAAAAAATAATAAAGTTGTCCCCCCAAAAACATCCCAAATTGTGTTGTTTCAGCTTATTTTAAATAAGCAGTTTGAATAAAGAGAAAACTTTTTTTTTAATGTGAACAAAACTCCATAATGCAATATACTGATTATAAAAATCTAATGCATTGTAAAAACGTAATAATCTCAAATAAACCAAAAAGCGACTAAAGAAAATGAATTAGGAATGGTCAAAAAATACTTAATACTTTTCATTTAATAGTTATTCTTTTTATTTTGCTATATTGATAAAGTAATTTTGCATTTAAATACATTTGACTTATTCTTTATTAATATTAGAGGTGATTTACTTATTTAAAATTATGCATGACATTGTTTTATAATAAAAGGAAAAGTTCACATAATTGATGCGTGAAAAATTAACAAATAAACTAATTTTATGAATTAAAAATAATTATTGCTCACTTTAAGTTGACTTTACTTTAAAAAAAAGTGTATAAATATGTTGTAATTCGGAACTGTTCAGTTGACTTAATTTTTCTAATTATGTACAGTTAATTTACATAAATGTTAGGGCAAAGAATTTACTCTCTATTTAAATTAGTCAACTAATTGCTGTTTTATACAACTGTGTTTTACGTTAATTACTTTTACTTATTCTTTATTATTATTAGAGACAATTTACGTATTTGAAATTCTGCATTATATTGCGTTTTATGATAAAAGGAAAAGTTTACATATTTGATGCGCAGCTTCATGGAAGAAAATTAACAAGTAAACTAATTTTTGGAATTAAAAATGATTATTGTTATTTTAATTTTTCTAATTATATAGTTCATTTACTTAAAATTTATGAACTGAAAAATAATCATTTCATTGTAAAAACTGATTAGTTACTATGTAAAAAAAATGAGTAAAAGTGTTGCCTTAAAAGCGACAAGTTGACTTTACTTAAAGTGAATAAATTCATTGTAACTGAACTGTTAAGTTAACTTAATTTAGCTAATTATGCAAACTTGATAATCTTAAGGTAAAGGGTTCTCACTTTTTAAAATTACCGTCAACTAATCACTTTTATTTCAACTGGTTCAATCACTTTTTTTAAGTAAAGTCAACTAATCACTTTTACTTCCAGTGGTTCAATAACATTTTTAAGTAAAGTCAACTAATCGCTTTTACTTCCAGTGGTTCGATCACATTTTTAAGTAAAGTCAACAAATCGCTTTGATTTCAACTGGTTCAATCACTCTTTAAGTAAAGTCAACTAATCGCTTTTTTTCAAATGGTTCAATAACTTTTTTTAAGTAAAGTCAACAAATCGCTTTGATTTCAACTAGTTCAATCACTCTTTAAGTAAAGTCAACTAATCGCTTTTTTTCAACTGGTTCAATAACTTTTTAAAGTAAAGTCAACTAATCGCTTTTTTCAACTGGTTCAATAACTTTTTAAAGTAAAGTCAACTAATCGCTTTTTTCAACTGGTTCAATAACTTTTTAAAGTAAAGTCAACTAATCGCTTTTTTCAACTGGTTCAATAACTTTTTTAGGTAAAGTCAACTAATCGCTTTTTTCAACTGGTTCAATAACTTTTTTAGGTAAAGTCAACTAATCGCTTTTATTTTAACTGATACAATTGTTTTTTTTTTAAAGCAAAGCCAACTAATCACTTTTATTTCAACTAATTCAATCGGGTTTTTTTAAATAAAGTCAACTAATCACTTTTATTTCAACTGATTCAACCGCTTTTTTTAGGTAAAGTCAACTAATAACCTTTATTTCAACTGATTCAATCGTTTTTTTAAAATAAAGTCAACTAATCGTTTTATTTTAACTGATTCAATCACTTTTTTAAGTAAAGTCAACTAATCACTTTTATTTTAACAGATTCAATGACTTTTTAAGTAAAGTCAACTAATCGCTTTTATTTCAACTGGTTCGATATCTTTTTTTAAGTAAAGTCAACTAATCACTTTTATTTCAACTGATTCAATCGGTTTTTTTTAAATAAAGTCAACTAATCACTTTTATTTCAACTGATTCAACCGCTTTTTTTAGGTAAAGTCAACTAATAACCTTTATTTCAACTGATTCAATCGTTTTTTTAAAATAAAGTCAACTAATCGTTTTATTTTAACTGATTCAATCACTTTTTTAAGTAAAGTCAACTAATCACTTTTATTTTAACAGATTCAATGACTTTTTAAGTAAAGTCAACTAATCGCTTTTATTTCAACTGGTTCGATATCTTTTTTTAAGTAAAGTCAACTAATCACTTTTATTTCAACTGATTCAATCGGTTTTTTTTAAATAAAGTCAACTAATCACTTTTATTTCAACTGATTCAACCGCTTTTTTTAGGTAAAGTCAACTAATAACCTTTATTTCAACTGATTCAATCGTTTTTTTTAAATAAAGTCAACTAATCGTTTTATTTTAACTGATTCAATCACTTTTTTAAGTAAAGTCAACTAATCACTTTTATTTTAACAGATTCAATGACTTTTTTAAGTAAAGTCAACTAATCGCTTTTATTTCAACTGGTTCGATATCTTTTTTAAGTAAAGTCAACTAATCACTTTTATTTCAACTGATTTAATCACTTTTTTTAAGTAAAGTCAACTTATTATTTCAACTGGTTCAATAAATTTTAAAAGTTAAGTCAACTAATCGCTTTTATTTTAACTCTTTCTATCGTTTTTTTTAAGTAAAGTCAACTAAATGCTTTTTACAGAGTGTGCATCCGATTATTAAAACATCTCCATAATAAAAATTATATATATTTAAAGATGACAGTATTTTACATTTACTCATAAAACGCTTATTTGGCGCAGTGTGATATTTCCGAAATTAGAAATTAGACCAATAAAAGACTACATATAAAATCTTTTTCACCATAGCTTTGATTCTTCAGAGACCGTGTTACGTTTCAAATAAAGGTTGACCTTTTTACTCGAAGGACACAATAAACATGACTAATTGACACAAACCCACCCGATTGGAAATATCATATTCCGATGATACTACTGTGATGGTATACAAACGTGAAGGTTGATTTTCATGCAATTGATTCTGTGTCAGTATTACCCACAAACCTCTATGCTGTGAGTCAGTCTAGTGTCACCTCCATTTCCTGTCTAAACGTGCGGCCTTCCACTCACTGTCATCACACACACACACACACACACACACACACACACACACACACACACACACACACACATACACGTGCGTAGAGTAATGTCAGATATTCTTGGAAAAACTCGATCAGTCAGCATCAGTCACATCTTTTAAAGGGCATAAGGCTGACTGGAGGAAACAAATTTACTAGTCATGTTCCTAGACCGTTATATTTATAAAAATGTGTATTGGAAAACATTTTAAAACTGTGCCTATCCTAAATGTTATATTTACTATATTTACAAATGCTAATATCAATTAATTTTAATGCAAATATGCTAATAACAAATAAAATTACCTTATTAATTAGCCAAATTAGATTTTAAAACTGTCAATAATGTCAATTATTCTGCACAAAAATGCATGCAAATTTGAACCAAGATTGAGATATTTTTATTTTTTATTTGCAAGATCATTTTTTTGTGTGTGGGTGTATTAAAATTTGATTTACACAAGTGATTTCATATATATACTTAAAAAAATAATAATTAAAATATGCATAACAATTGTTACACCATCATTCATCGTTTCAGATAATTATGTAAATAATTAAAAAGCAAAATACTTGTTCTAATTCATGTTTCTTAAAATACATTTTAAACTGAATGACCTTGCTAAATTTGAAGATATTTTAATTATTTTTTAAAAATCCTTGCTGAAATATAAGTAAAACCTAGGGATTTAAAAGATAGTGGCAAAGTATAAATGATGGATAAATGGAGGCTTCATTTTGATCCTTATAATAGAGTATTTTAATGTAATTAATCTATTCTAAATATGTCTGACAATATTTTCTTGGAATATTAACTCCTGTATGATGGTGATAACATGCTGATTGGGTATTGATGTAAACACTCTGATACAGATAAAGATTTTTTATCCTTTGTTATTTTTGCTTCTATAACAAAGTAATGCACTAGCGCAAATGCAGACTCAGCAGAGCAAAACTGATACACTGGCCTCATTACAACTTAATTTACTCCCATAAATCCTTGTGTGAACATCTCAACATTGTATACGATACAAAACAAAACTAACACGCTCAATATCTTGTCCTTAAACCAAAAGCTCATCCTTTCTCACAATATCTGGCTTCTCCAGTTGCTTATTTTGTCATATTGTGTTGTAGTTTGCAGTTTACTCATTTGTAATCTAATGTGACTGTCTATATTTGATCATAGAGTGACTTTGAGTACTATAAAACATGGACAAATGCAAACGTTGGCTTAAATTTGGGCAAATAAATTTATTGGTAATGCAATAGTGTAGTAACCAATTCTCACTATTATTGCTTACTAGCATGTTTATTATTAAGATATTGGCTGTTTATTATAATTTATATTATCATGTATTATTTAAGTAATGGTTTAAGTAATTTAAGTAAAGTTAATGGTTTGTTAATAGCGAGAATTGTACCTTAAGATAAAGTGAGACCATTTTGCTTTATAAAATTAACCCTACAGTTAGTTATGATCATATTTTGATTCAAAATTGGGTTGAAATAACCCAATTTGTGTGAGTGTATTTACAAATACATACACACACACACTTCATGGACACTACACTCAAAAAATTGTTTATATGTACTTATCGCTTAGAAAATTATTATTTTACCCTGGATTTGGGTAAAATACAGACAAACAAATGGTTTACATTTCACTTTAACCCAAACCTTTTGGGTTTGTCAATACTTAATCCAAATTTGGGTTTAAAAAACCCAACATTTATTTTTTCCTATACACAAGAAAAGCACTGAGACCGACTACACCCCGATTGCATAGACCAGCACTATATTACACCTCATATACAAACACACACGCTGATATTCAAGCCTCTTGCATTCCTCCAGAGAGTTGCTCCTGACATTTCATTACTTTTGGCCTCAGTCCAGTTAGTTTTGATGTCCTCTCATTAGCAGAGTCTGTTAGTGAAGGCGAAGCTAATTAACCTTGCGGCCCCCTCTCGAGAGATCATTAGAGGGAAGGAAAGCGAGGAAAAGAGAGAGAGGGAGAGAGAAAGAAAGACACTGACTTACCTGGAATTCAGACATTTCGCCATAGCCGCCATTTTATAAATAAACCACAGCCTTCAGTCTGCTTCTGTCGGAGTCTCTCAGGTTTACAAGTGTGAGACTTCAATTCACCTCACCGTGCCCTAATAAGCTGACCAATCACGGCTCTCCGTCAAAAATTCAAGCAAATTACTGAGTGAATATTCATAATTTTATTTAAATACTTAAAGCGTGCTTAAAAAGTGCTCAAGTGCTCCAGTTGAACTAGAATTAATAGTCAGATGATAGAAAGAATGAATGAGGGCTCATACAGTCACTCTCTCCTCACTTCCCCCCTACATTTTCTCACTCCCCGCCTTCAAACATCGATGTGTTTTACCCCTACACTTCCTCTGAACGCAGGTACGAGTGAACACACGCACGAAAAAGGAAAAAGTTATTATCCTGAGACACAGACCAGGTAAAATATGTGGTTATTCTTTGTTGTGGGCAGTTATCAGGGCTGGTTTGAAGTGGTGGAGATAAATGTTAAGAAAGGAGGAGGCTGAAAGACACAGAGGGAAGCACTCAGAGCTCAAGTCAGCATAAGAAAGTGCTGGGGTGGCTGGAAAGTGCTCATCACGACGACGAAAACACAAGCAGATCTGATTTTAGTTCTTCACACGCCTCTCTTTTCCATTGCTCGTTCTCAATGCGCTAAAATTAACACATCTCCCGAGCGAAAATGAAACCGAAATGGCGCAAATGCACCGCAAGAGGGCAGCAGCAGCTTTACATTTCATCAAACCGGCTTGACGAGCGGCTTTGCAGATCAAACGAGCGATTTCTTGTGAGTTTTCGACTTTAACCTGTAGTTTTTTCTTAGGTTTATTCAACATATTTTAAGCTCATGGGTTGAATTAACAATAGCTGTTGTTAAGTATGATTGACTTGAGCTTAAGACGAAAGTAATATTAAACACCTACGAGTCCTCACAGACGAACGGATAGCTTCTCCTTGGTATTTTCCCTACCCTTTCACTTTTTTAATTATTGTGTTATTTTTATATGCTAATATGATAAACATTATCTGTGAATTGAAAGACAGTCTAAACTGAGCACATTTGCCAATTAATAGAAACGTGGTTGTATTATCGTCATACACGAACATATTAATATTACGTTTTGTAATATCCACCCTTTGAAAGGCAAGTAATTTTTATCGTCGTCAATTATTTAAATGCTGACTTCTGTGTTTTCAAAGACATCGCAATATATCGTCAATACAACATAAACTTACATTAATAGTTTTGTCCATGATGCGCTTTAAATGTTAGCAATGACAAATCCTATTCGGGATAAACTTCATTTATAAAAACGAGGCTCTGAGGGACAGACGAAGGCCTATAATCCGTTCAATATGTTGTAGTGTCTTGAGGATATACGTCTTTATGACACTTCTTTCATATGTTTTTTGTCATCTAGAAATACTCAGGTAAGACATATTTTCGATATTGCTCCAAATAAATAATAACACCTAGAACTTAGACTCTCTCAGTCACGAAGTACGATGTCTAACGTTTCCATGATTGACAAATACCATATTTATAATCATATAACATATTAAATATAGCCTATATTACAAAGTAATACTTGATATTATTCATTATTTGCCAAGATTTCTGATCTAACATATTTTTAGACCTAATATCATTACATAAAACACTACTAAGATTTACTTTTTTACTAGAGACTGTAGAGTAAGTGTGAATGTTTATACATTTTTAAAGACTTTCTCAGTAATGAAATACAATGTCTACTGTGTCCCTGACACGACAAATACCATATTTATAATTATATAACATAAATCATATTACATTATAGCCTATATTACCGCTTAATACTTGATATTATTTATTATTAGCCAAGATTTCTGATCCAAAATATTTTTAGACCTAATATCATTACATAAAACACTACTAAGATTTACTTTTTACCAGTCACTGTAGAGTAAGTGTGAATGTTTATACATTTCGATATGGTTCCAAATAAATAACACCTATCAGAACTTAAGACTTTCTCAGTCACAAAGTACAATGTCTAACGTTTCCCTCATATGACTAATACCATAATTATAATTATATAACATTTATCATACATTATAGCCTATATATTACAACCTAATACTTGATATTATTCATTATTAGCCAAGATTTCTGATCCAAAATATTTTAGACCTAATATCATTACATAAAACACTACTACGATTTACGATTTTACTAGTCACTGAAATATATGTGTAAATGTTTATACATTTCGATATTGTTCCAGATAAATAATAACACCTATCAGAACTTAAGACTTTCTCAGTCACGAAATACAATGTCTAACGTTTCCCTGACATGACAAATACCACATTTATAATTTTATAACATATATCATATTACATTTTAGCCTATATTACAACCTAATACTTGATATTGCCAAGATTTCTGATCCAAAACATTTTAGACCTACCTATATCATTACATAAAACACTACTAAGATTTACTTTTTTATTAGTGACAGTAGAATAAGTGTGAATGTTTATACATTTTGATATTGTTTCAAATTAATAACACCTATCAGAACTTTCTTAGTCACGAAATACAGTGTCTAACATTTTCCTAATATGACAAACACCATAATTATAAGTGTATAACATATATCATATTACATTATAGGTTATATTACAACCTAATACTTGATATTATTTATTATTAGCCAAGATTTCTGATCCAAAATATTTTTAGACCTAATATCATTACATAAAACACTACTAAGACTTACTTTTTACTAGTCACTGTAGAATAAGTGTGAATGTTTATACATTTCGATATTGTTCCAAATAAATAATGACAACTATCAGAACTTAGACTTTCTCAGTCACAAAATACAATGTCTAACGTTTCCCTGATATGAAAAATACCATATTTATTATTATATACAATATATCATATTACATTATAGCCTATATTACAACCTATTACTTGATATTATTTATCATTAGCTAAGATTTTTGATCCAAAACATTTTAGACCTAAATCATTACATAAAACACTACTAAAATTTACTTCTTTACTAGTTACTGTAGAATAAGTGTGAATGTTTATGCATTTGGATTTGCGTTACACTAACAATTTAACCGTGCAATATCCAGGCTATACAGCCATCTATCACCTGCCTACATGTTTTGAAAACATATACACACACGCTTTCACACTCTGTCCACAAACACCAACCCCTCACACACACTTATTCACCCACAGGACAGTTGATGCGTCCTCCAGTTTAAGCCTTTTACCGCAGCGCTCATAATGGATCTGTCTTCTGAATATGTGTGTGTGTAATGCTCAGGGTCACGGTCAGGGGTTTAGCAAGTTTTTGGGCCCCCTTTTATGTACCCCCAAGCTCCTCAGTAACGCCTGTCAGGGCCGTGACAGACGGCGCGTGGGTGTGTGTGTGTGTCCGCGCGAGGGGCTGAAAGAGGGATGCTGGGTGGCGTGTGTTGGGGTCAGGGGTCACTCCGCTGCACCCCCTCCCCCTGAACCTGCCCCCCTTGACCTTTGGGGAGGCCAGTGAGGGGTTCGTCTGCCTAGGGGTCTCTCTCAGGGACAGCTCTATAAATAACAGTGGCCCGCTGGTCATGGACTAGTTGCGCTGCGCCAATTAGTTTCCATGTAATTAGGTACTATAAGATGGGAATGTGGACGTGTGTATGCACTAATATAGTTCTTCAGTGTAATTGTAAGTGTTAAAACATGCAAGAGGTAGACAACATCCTTCTTAGCCATCGAACACACTCAAGCCAATGCACTTGCACACATTTTTTTTCATCCATATACATCACTTCTCTGCTACCTGCCTGATACGCTGAATATGTGGCCACTACAATGGCTTTTTCATGTCCTTCGTCTATGTAAAGCTGCTCTATACAGTATAAAGCACTCTAGACATAAAGATGAGTGCTTGTTTGTTGTCTAGCATTATATATTACAATTATATCTGGCTCAAGAAATCGCTTTTGTTTGTTTCTTGTTGGTCACTTTCAGATAAATATGCTTGTTTACTATATAAATGTTCTATTTACGCATTTAAAATAGAATTTGTACGTCAGAATGAGTTACTGTAGTAAAGTGGTAACCTGCAGTTGGTACAAGTAACAAAGTAACAGTATTTTATCATGTAACAATAATTTTTTAGTTTATTATTATTTATTTTGATACCATAAATTAATAAAAGAGATGTTATCACAATTAGGCGACAACCATTTTCAAGGTTTACCTCAGGTTGGAAAAGTGAGGGTTTTAAAGCCACCAAAATTTTCTGCTATACCGTTCCTATGGTATATGTACGATTTTTTTATTTACGGTTTTTATTTTTTTAGGACAACAGCATCTCCATCAGAAAAGTTTTAAATTGTAAAAAATGTGTGTTTTTGAAACTAACGAACACAGCAGAAGTCAATGATTCATTTGAATTATTTGGCCTGAGATGTTTACAAAATTGTATAAATGTTTCTCAAATTAAAGTATATTGTGTTCAAAGGGAGGAAAAGTTGTTTTTAACCCAGACATTTAAAAATAATATATTTTAGAGCAGAAATCACAATACTGTGAAATCATGATATTTTTATCCAAGGTTATCATACCGTCAGAATCCAATACTGGTGCATGCCTAATCACAAGTGCATAAAAATTAAGTAAGAATGGAAGCCACTGGGGCTAATCATTGACAATCTCTTGATACTTTCCATTTATTAGTGTTGTCATAGTATTTTATATGTTACTCTGGACTCCAGTCTAAAGTGTATTTTTTATCATTATTGAGTAAATAAGCTTTCCATTGATGGATGTGTCTTGGGATTGGACAATACTTGGCTGAGATAAAACTATATGAAAATCTGGAATCTGAGAGTTTCTGAAAAAATTGCCTTTAACCTTTTAACACTGCCTGCTCTACCAAATGGTTGACCATGTTTTGTCTGTTTTAAATAATGGTTTACACACAGCTTTGTTTGTTCACAAAAAAAAAAAAAAAAAAAATCAAACAAACATAATCCTGTTGCACTACTACACAAAAAAGCAAGAGAACATTTGAAATATTTTGTGGCATACTTTAAAAAATAAAGATGATTTAGTATTCAAAAATATTTCATTTTGATTATGTTTTTAAATAAATTGGTCTTACACTTCATATTTTCAGATTTTTCATAGTATATGTTTTAATTCCGGTACTTTTACCATAAATCGACATATCAACTTCTACCAAATGGTTGAAATTTTAGAAGTTATGGGATGTGTTGAAAAAAATTGCATGGGGTGTGTTAATTAGCGACATTAAGAGTTAAGAAATGCAATCCAATTTTTTTTGTTGTTGGTGGGGCAGTTAAAGGGTTAAAGCTATCTAAATAAAGTGCTTAACAAGGGATGTTACCCATCCAAAATTGAGCTTTAATATATATATATATATATATATATATATATATATATATATATATATATATATATATATATATATATATATATATATATATATACACACACACACATACACACATATACAGTAGAAAATTTAGGCATAAAAGAAAAATCTTTGAGACTTTACAATGTATTTTTGGCTATTGGCTTTTTTTGGTCCATGGTCACATAGGCATTATATAATTATTAACTATCAAATTTAAAACTATAAATAATATTTTTGTTTGGAGTAAAGTCAGTTCATTTATAGCCACTTCAGTTTTCAATTTACACAATCTATTTAGTTTCTTTAAATATATTAGTGTGCATTCATTAATTAACATTATTTATAATAGCATAAATATTACACATTAACTAAATAAAATCAATTCATTTAGATGGTGTTCTTAAAAAAATGGGCTTGTAACATTTGTTTTCTAGGATAAATACACAAACAAATCACAGAAAACGTTTCAAAGAGAAGAAAATTACAGTGGAATTTTGTGGATCTAATCATTTAGGAGATTTACACTGTAAACAAAAAACTACCCAACATATAATTCACTCATTTCAACATATTAAATCATGTATCAAAACTATTTTGGAGAAAATCAGGAACATGTCAGTCGGTTCATGGTGCTTCATCTGGATTTATCCCTTTAACCCAAACAAACGAAATACCCAAACCAAAAAACACAGGTCTCCAAAGATGCAGTGCACACACACACACACACCTTCCTTTACTTCAAGCACAGCGGCGACTCCCCCTCGACTCAAGGAGAGATGCAGAGGCAGGTTAGGGTGTTAAATCTTATCGGCTGTTGACCTGATTTAAAGACAATGGAGCAGAACAATGGAGGGAACAGGTTTAAAAGTAGACCTCTCTCGCTCTCCCTAACCGAAATGCACTAATAAAGTTGCATCACGTCCTGCTCAGGTTTTCGTATTCAAGATTGACTTCGGCCAGACATGGTAGGTTTTAATAATGCATTCAGTTGCGTCATGTACATCATATACAACTAAACTTTAGGGTAACTCTAAGCCTCTGTCGTTCAGTATATTTCCCTCTCTGTTTCTCGCTACAGCAGTGTTGGTCAGCTGCGGTCATGACATCACTGGACAGCACAGCTCTCCAATAGGACACCTAGCCACGTTGCCAGGCAACAGCAGTGAAAGACCTGCATGTGTGTGTGTGTGTGTGTGTGCGTGTGTATGTGATAATCAAACTAAAAACCTGAATGTTCTGGTGTTTAAGTAACAAGTTGATTTTATCCTGTGTTCATCTCTTACAGGTCATATGCAAATACTGATACCTCAATTCTGGAAGGCCACAGTGGATGATAGCAGACATTAACAAAAGGCATTTTAGGGATTTAATGCCTTATTTTTTGGTTTGTTCAGACAAAAATACATTTGTAAATGCAATTTGAAGAGTCTTCTAGGGTTTGTTTGTATTAGGGTATTGTGTGGATGGGAGTCTTTACTTGGCCTCTCGCTGTGGTCGTGTGTTTCGAGTGCATCTTAGCCTCTCACACGTTTCTAAAAGCGGATTTACCTAAATATATTTGTGCTGGAGAGTGTGTAAGCCTCTCCGGCAGTGGGTATTTTGTATTTGTGTGTGTACGTGAGCGTCTCTCGGTTGGTATTTTGTATTATTGTGTGTGTGCGCCTTTGCGCCTGCCGTCTCAGGAGTGTATATTATATCCGATACAGTACCTCTTTCGCGCACCACATATTTCTGGGCCGATCGATACCTCTGACTCCCTACAAGACAATAATCGCTCCTCTCGCCCCCCTCCCCTGTATGGCTACCATTATTACCACCCTCCCCGGGGGAACGCACAAAACAGGGAGGGAGGCCGACGCTTCCACCCTTCCTCCATCCCTCTGTCCGTCCACCCCGACCCTCTGTCCTTCTATTATTTCACCCCGACAGGAGGTGTCAGAGATGGAGGGATGAAGTGGACGGAAAAAAAAGTGGCAGGAACCATATTAAGATATGAGTAAACGCAGGACGAGAGACAAAGAGAGGAGAAGAAAAGTGAGTGCAGGTGCATTGTGATCGTACAATAAAAGAGGGGAATGACAGAAGATTTACACAGCTGTCTCCTAATAAAGGATAAGAGGGAGGGATCAGACGAGGAGAGAGAGAGAGAGAGGCAGCGTATAATTATGACCCTCAGAAGCCGAAAATTCACAGAAATCTAAATCGCACGCCAAGTTCAATCCGACATGTCCACGAATCCCATTTGGGGGACGGTGTCTGTCCGTGACAGAATCTACTAAGCAACTAAACAGCATGATGTATGTGTTATAGGCGACGGCAGATTGCTCGGTGTATAGGTTTATCGATTGCACTGGACTTAAATTGGCTCTCAATTAAAGAGAACACTTATTTGACCTCTTCCTCGCCGCCTGCGCTGCACGTCTTTCTTGCTTTTCTTCCCTCACCTGCACATCCATCTCTCTCTCTCTTTCACTCTAAGGCTACGACCTCAACCCCGTTGTAGCCCTCTCGAACCCGGCGGCCGGTCCCTCCGCATGCCTCTTTCATTTCGGCTGGATCCTGCGGAATCTTTCACCCGCTATCAATCCGGTTAAAACTGCGGAGATGAATTATTAAGTTTATTTATTCAAACACTATTAATAATATAAGCAGACACAACACCTCAACCCGAGGCGGACGAGGAGAAGTGCATGAAAAGGGAGAGAAAAGGTAGTGTACATAGTAGTAGTAGTAGTTGGAGGGCTAAAAAAGGTGGAGGGAGAGGAGAAGGGAGGGTTAGGAAATTGGTCTGGCTAGCGGAACAGCTTTTCACCCCTCTATCCCCCCTCCACCACCTCCCTCCCCTTCTCTCCCCCATTCTGCTTTGTATTCTGTGGAGATGACAGGGAGAAAGCTTTATTGCTCCGAGTTGGTATCGATCGGGGCCCCTCTCGGAGGGCGCTCAGACCCGCACATATTGGAGGCACTTTTGCAGCGCCAGCTGCCTCCCCCAATCCTTTCATTTCTTCTTCCTATTTCTTTCTTGTTTTGCTTCACTTTCTCCCGCGCACTCTTTCTTGTGTCGTTTATGCGGCCTGGGGATTCAAAAATCACAGTTTGGAGACGCCTTTGAGAACTGGCTTGTATTTACCCGAGCGCGAGTCGAATCAACAGTGGGCCTCACAATTCAAACATGGATGAATACACAGAAACTTACAGATCTCCTATTCCCTCTCCCGCAGCCTAATTTCTTCGTTCCTCGTCTGTTTTATCAAGCGCTGCGCCTCAACAAACGTCAGATGTTCACGTGAGATGTGGTGAATCAACAGAATGTGATGCGCCTGTTTCCTGCTCTGTTTTGTAAGGTAGGTGTGTTGTCGTCGGCTAGCGCCGCCATGCTAACAGCACCTCAGCGCCTGAAAACATTAGGATGGCTGTGTGGAAATGGACTGACTGACAATTCCCCTGAAGAATGGAGGGAGGGATAGTTGGATAGATGAAGGCCCCCTCTACCCTTCGCTCGTGCCCTTGGGCAAGGTTTTTCACCCATGGTTCCCTAGGGTGTGCTCAACCTCTTCTTCTTCTTCCTCCATCCATTTCGGCCACGGCACCTGCGCTTCTTTCCCAAGCTATCACAGGTTATTTAACCAAACTCCATTTTGAATTGTGAGGCTCATGGCCACATTCGTGCTCGGACGGCGTCCTTAGCTCCGTCTGTGCAAAAAAAAGGTGGCCACTCTGCTGTCTAATTTTACCTCGCCCTCTCCATCAGCCTACCTTTCCACCGCCTCAGTGCCACTTATGTTCACTCACCAAATGACACACACAAACACCCCCATCTCCCCCCATCCATCCATCGCTCGCCTGCTCTCTTTGTTGCTACGTCGTCGACTATATGGTCGTCAAGCATGGCAATTTTGCCAAAATCACAGTGAATGTGTGTATTTGAAGGGGAAATGGCAAGATATGTGTTTTTGTGTTAAAGATGTTGAAAGGGGAGTGCGCGTGTGCTCAATGTGGCTTAAAAGTACTTTGTGAAGTCACCTTTTGATTTGTAGTGTGTTAGGGAACTGCACTTTCTGTCAAAAGGTGCAGACAGTACTGAAATAGAGCTTATTGTTCACGTGAAAAATAACGGATGTAAATAAAATCAAGTCAAATAAATCCGTGGAAACCATCTCATTTAAAAGTTGATTTAACATGTCAAATCTTGAACCAAATACTTTTGATATATTCTTATTTTAAAAGTACAGAAGTCTCCAATAATTGTCTTATAATACTTATCATTATAGCAGATGTTTCTAGAGCTGTATGTTGATGTAAAGCACAGTCGATACATAATCACACACAAATATATCAACTATTTAAAACTTTTTTCATACAAAAAAGTCAGTTTTGATAAAAATATATAAAATTAAAAAATATTTAAAATATGTAAATATTTAAAAATATTCAAATTAGGTTATTTTATGACTAAATATCATTACAGTATAACCTACAAAGTAGACATTGTTACATAATATTATTATTTAAAAATCCATTAGATTAATGCATTAACTATATTAATTACATTACATTAAATATTATTTATATCTGATATATAAAACAGATAACCAAAATTCTGTTTGAATAAATATTAAAACAAATGGAATGGAATATATTGTTTATTAAGATTTTGATGTGACAATATATGTTGCATTTAAAATAATTTAATTAATATTTAAATAACCTTAAAAAGAGATCAGTTTGATCTCAGATAATATTGATGGAAAGTATGAAAATGTGATTATGTCAAACTCTTCACTTTCACTCTGAGTGTGTATGCATGTGTGTGTGTTTGCTCATGTATATGTGTGTTGATTGCCGGCCTGTGGTCGTGCTGGGTGCCAGTTTACAGAGGTGCTGGGTGAGTGGCACATCACCAGCTGAGAGAAAGACTGAAAGAGAGAGAAAAATGAGGAGAGGAAGAGAGCTGAGAGGCTTTGGAGAGCGCCGGTCCCCCGGCCGACCGCCATTTCACACTGGTGACCAACACAAATTGGATCAGGCCGTGTTCTCATTGCACCAGCAAAAAAAAATCAGACGAACAAAATGGCTGAATCTCCAGTACCGCAATACTGGACCACTGAGTAATGGACAGAGGGAAAAATCAGTAGCACAAAGTGAACAATGATAAGGAATGTATGTATTAGGCTAACAGCTAAAGCAATTATGCATATATTAAAGCAACACATGAAGTGTAGTGACTTTACCACAATGTTTTTAAAGGCGTGAAATACAGTAAACATTGATGTTGTGAAAGAATATTTCATATAAGGATTACTTTTATTAGTTAGATAGACTTAGATTTCACCCAAAAATGACTTTACTCACCCTTTATGGGTTTGTTTCTTTCTTTTTGTAGAACAAAAAAGCAGATGTTTCGAAAAATGTCAGAAACCTGTAATTATATTTGTTTTCCTACTATGGAAGTCAAATAATATCTGCTTTACTTCAAAATATCTGCTTTAGTGTTCAAACACTCATAAAGGTTTATAAGTAGTAAATAGTGTGTATATTTTCATTTTGGAGTGAACTATCCCTTTAATTTTTTGTTTTCTCTTCATAATAATTCATATAAAAAGGAACAGGGAAAGATAGATGGAGTGAGGAGTAAATAGTGTGTACATTTTCATTTCGGAGTGAACTATCCCTTATATTTTTCATAAAAGAATTCATATAAAAAGAAAAAAAAGAGAAAGATGGATGCAAAAAAGATGTGAATCCTGATTGGATTAATGTTGTGGATAAATATCCGTGATATTATTGGATATTTCTCTTTCCCTCAAACACATTAAATTCCATTAAGTTAATCAAGTCTGCTTCAAAAGCTACGACAGATTATTAAAAACATACTTTTCCCCCCTTCTTTAGAAATACATGCATTGATGAATCGTGCGCGATAAGGCCAGAGGGCATTTATTAATAAAGTAAATGGAGTTAATATTGATTTCATGTTGTCTTTAACACATGAATGCTATTACACGTAACATTAAGCTGACAAAGAAACAGATTCTCCTGCATGCTCATTGATGCCGAGAGCCGAGAGGTCAAAGACATCCTTTAAGTTAACATCTCATGATAGTAATACAGCTTGATCAAGCAAAAAACGTCCATTCAAAGCAGTTCCAAATTTTGTCAGCCTTCAAAGCGATGGCCTTGAACACAAAACAGCTCCTTATGCAGATACATCCAGTGCTTTTACAGATTTACAAAATGACAATATGGTGCTATTGGAAAAGACGTCCTTGCCATTGACTGACCCGTGATGTTTGTCTGGATTTTTAACCAACGACTTTAAGGTGAACATCTGAATGAGTGGGGATTGAGTCTGAAATGCCTCTATAAGAAAATCCTGAAGAGAAAAGAAAACATTGGATTGACTCGGATGTATTTGAAGAAGCGAGGCTCACACAATAACCTACAAACAAGTTGTTTAGTCAAGGTCGACGCCAGATTCAGCACACTGAACATTGTATTAAATGCATGTTTGTCATCAGCCGAATCAAGACAATGAAATCAGTTGACTAGTATTGACTAAGAGAAATTTGTGGTATTGGACCAAATACTTTACAAGTTTGAGTTAACAAACATAAAACGAAATATATAACCGTAATTCAATCGTACGGAGGAATGTTAAAGGGATCGTTCTCCCAAAAATGATGAATCATTTATTCTTCCTTATGTGGTTTTAAAGCTTTATGAGTTTGCTTTCTTCTGTTGAACACAAAATAATATATTTTGAGGAATGCTGGTAGCTGGGACCCATTGACTTCTATAGTAGGGCGGAAAATACCATGGAGGTCAATGGGTACAATCAGCTAGCATTTTTCAAAATATTTTCTTCTGTGTTGAACAGAAAAAAAGAGACTCAAATATGTTTTGAAGAAGTGAAGGGTGAGTAAAGTATGACATATTTTCTTTTTTGGGGTGAGCTGCCTCTTAAACACAACCTAAATTTAACATTTTGGGTGAAAACTCAAAGGTAATTTGAATTTGAGATCTTTTACAATAACATACAGTTGAAGTCAGAATTATTAGCCCCCCTTTGATTTATTTTCTTTTATAAATATTTCCCAAATGATGTTTAACAGAGCAGGGATTTTTTCACAGTATGTCTGATAATATTTTTTCTTCTGGAAAAAGTCTTATTTGTTTTATTTTGGCTAGAATAAAAGCAGTTTTTAATTTTTTATGAACCATTTTAAAGACAAAATTATTTGCCCCTTTAAGATTTTTTTTTCCCCGACTGTCTTCAGAACAAACTACTGTTACACAATAACTTGCCTAATTACCCTAACCTGTCTAGTTAACCTTATTAAGTTAGTTAAGCCTTTAAAGTCACTTTAAGCTGTATAGAAGTGTCTTGAAAACTAATCTAATCTAATCAAATATTATTTACTGTCATCATGGCAAAGATAAAATAAATCAGTGATTAGAAATGAGTTATTAAAACTATTATGTTTAGAAATATGTTGAAAAAAAATCTGCTCTCCCTTAAACAGAAATTGGGAAAAAACTGAACAGGGGGGCTAATAATTCTGACTTCAACTGATGTAAGGTTTTGCCTCAACTTACATTCAGATGGTGGAAGCATAGATGCAACCTAGACATAAAGCTTGCCCTAAAGCATCCAAATATGTTTTGCAATGTAATCGGATGGAGCAAATGTTAACATAATCTAAATGTAATGTTTTGCTTAAAAGCTTAAGGTGTCCAATTTGAGACCTCTTCCAATCAAGAAAATATAAACCTAAAAGTAGCATTTTACCTCAACGCACAAGGTGATCGGAATTTATTTTAAGGCTTTTTGTAATGTGATGAAGCTAATTTCAACATAACCTGAAAGTTTTATTTTATTATATAGGTTTTTATAAGTTATAATTTGAGTTGTGCCTTAAAATGCAATCAGAAGAAGCAAATATTAATATAACAGGGTGATTGAAACTTGTTTTGAGACATGTTTTAATCATTTTGATCAAATGATCATGTTACCTCAGTACACAAGGTGATTACAAGACATTATTTAAACCGAGCAAACGTCAATTTAACCAAAAAGTATCATTTCTACCTTAAACAGCAAGGTTTTTTTTACATTTGTTGGGACTTCTTGCATTAAGATGGAGCAAACACTAACATAACCAAAAGCAACATTCTGCCTTAAAGTGCTTCTCGAAGGAGACGCAAGTTAATTCTGAGACCACTAGAAATTCAATGAAGCAAATGCAAATGTAACCTAAAACAAAGTTTTGCCCTAAAGCACAAGGAGATTTGAATTTACTTTGTGACCTTATGCAATCGGATAGAGCAAACGTTGTTTCAATCTGAAAGTAACGTTTTGTAACTTTGTTTGGGGGGAATTTGTTGCAATCAGATCTCGAAAGAATGCCTTGCTTCATGTGCATGGATACTCAAATTTGTTTTGAGACATAATGGGATTGACTAGATCCAAAATGTTAATGTTTCTAGTCCAAATATCTAAAAAATAATCTGCCAATAGAGTAAGAATACTAATCTTATGTCTAAAGAAAAAACAAGATTATTCCGCTTACCCCTTTGGCAGATTATTTCGATTGTTTTAAGGAAAAACTCACTTATTTTCTATATATTCTGAAAAATAAGACAGTATTTTTTGCTTGTCTAGAAAATGCTTCTTGATTTAAGAAGTTTTAGATATTTGGACTAAAAACAACACTCTAACAAACAACACTTGTTTAAAATGAGCTGAAACAATACAGTTAAGTTAAAGACAACTTAACATTGTTTTATGTTCAATCAACTTAACTTTATGAAAACCATCAAGTTAACTTAATTGATTTTTTGCAGTGTAAATGTAATATAAGATCAAATTTACATTAAAGCACTTTAGTTGAATAGTATTCGAACCTGTAAATGAATGAAGCAAATGTCCATTTAACCTAAAAGGAACATATTTGCCCAAAAATGCTACATTTTTTAGAAATTTGTGGAAAACGAGACTTGTCGCAATCAAAAATAATCACAACCTAAAGGTAGCATTTTACCTTAATGCACAAAGATCTGAATTTATTTTGAGGCTTTTTGCAATGTGATTATTTTAGCTATTTTCAATATAACCTAAAAGTTCTATTTTATTTTATAGGTTTTTATAAGTAATATAAGGTATAATATGAGTTTTGCCTCAAAATGTAATCACAAAAAAGCAAATATTAATATAGCATGGTCAACTTAATTGTTTTGTGTTCAATGAACTTAAAATTGTAAAAAAACATTTAGTTAACTTAAACGATTTTTGATTAGATGAGATGAAGAGATTGTGTGGAACCCAACATTCTTACAGTGAAGACAAAAAGTAAGAAAGACATTTTTTGCAGTGTAAATGTAACCGAAAATCAAGTTTTAACTCAAAGCACTATAGTTAGAACCTGTAATTTAATGAAGCCAATGTTGATTTAACCTAAAAGGAACATATTTGCCCAAATATGCTACATTTTTTGGGGAATTTGTGGAGAATTAGACCTCACACAATCAAAAATAATCACAACCTAAACATAGCATTTTATCTCAATGCACAAAGATCTGAATTTATTTTGAGGCTTTTTGCAATTTGATGGAGCTTATTTCAATATAACCTGAACGTTTTATTATATTATATAGGTTTAGATAAGATATGCAAGTTATAATTTGAATTTGAGCCTCAAAATGCAGTCAGAAGCAGCAAATTTTAATATAACAGTGTCAACTCAATTGTATTATGTTCAATCAACTTAAATTTTTTTAAACCATCAAATTAACTTAAATTATTTTTCATTTAGATTAGATGAGGAGAGTGTGTGAAACCCAGCAGTTTTACAGTGCAGACAAGAAAGTAGGACATGCAGTGTAAATGTAACCTAAAATCCAGTTTTACCCTAAAGCACTATAGTTGAATAGTATTCAAACCTGTAATTGAATAAAGCAAATGTCCATTTAACCTAAAAGGAATGTATTTGGTCAAAAAATGCTACGTTTTTTGGAATTTTTGGAGCCCTCTTACAATCAAATGGTGTGAATGTAAATATAACCTAAATGTAATGCTATGGCTCGTAGCAAAAGTTGATTCAGACATGTTTGGAGACTTTTTATAGTCAGATGCTAACATAAATCAAAAGTAAAGTTGACCTCAAAAGTGATTCAAGTTTATCTTGCATTCAGATTGCAACGTCGGATAAACTGAAGGAAGCTCTGAATGAGATTTGAATCGCTTCCTCTTGTAATGGAGAAAACGTCAACATGACCTCAACGCGGCGCTTGGAGTATTTGCTAATGCATGCGTGGCGTATTTGTTTATGCGCGAGTGTGTAGATCTGGCGCCACGTGTTGGCCGTGTTTACACTGGGAGAGAGGGGCACGTGGGGCGATATCTCACGGCAATCGATGAGAGGGGGAGCCGCACGGGGGGAGGAAAAAATCGGTAAGGAAAGCAGGTTATCTGCCGTCATTAATGGGGGGGAATCCCGGGTAGGTGGGCCCTGTGTGTGTGTATGTGTGTAAGTTGGGGGAAGACCTGGATTCATTGAGAAAAAACACAGACTGTTTGGCATCGGGAGAAAGCAGACAATTATCTGTATTGATTAAAGCCAGCCAGCCAGCAGGCTGAAGACAGAAAACTATGACTAGATCAATAGAGAGAAGGGGAGAGAGAGAGACACACAGAGAGACAGAGGGAGAGAGAGAGAGAGAGAGGACGGCTACGTGTTTTGTGGAGTTACTGCAAATAGGTTGTGAGTTGGCAGAAAAAAAAAAAGCTGAGTGATGCAACAGTTGGACAAAGCAAACGGGCACAGGAAAGACATGGAACGCTGTGATGGACAATAAAAAGAGTATTTTGTTAAGTTAATGAAGGTAAAACAGAGAAATAAGAGTCAAATCAACGCTATTGTTTGTTGCTGATGGTGAAGACTTGAGGAGAAATTATTAAAAAGTTGTTTTGTCTATTCTGGGAATCTCTGATGTCAGTTAAAGCAGTGTTTCTCAGCCACGTTCATAGAGAACCACCAGCTCTGCATGTTTTCCTGTGTCTCCTTAACCAAACACACCTGATTCAGATCATCAGCTCATTAGCAGAGACTGAAAGACCTGTAATGGGTGTGACAGACAAAGGAGACATCCTAAACATGCAGTGTTGGTGGTCCTCCAGGAGCGTGGTTGAGAAACACTGACTTAAAGCATTTGAGAGTCTAAATATTAATCCTTTTGACATCAAAACTCAACTTTTGGGATAGTAAATCTAAAATGAAACAAAAGGAAAATACATCTTAGTATATTAGCATATTTTCACATCTACCTAACTAAACGTCATGCCTAACTAAAACGTCGGACAAGATTACAAAACATTCTTAAGGCATACCTGAGGTTTATAAACTTTTATTCTTGAAAAACAAAAGAATAAAGTGTAAAACAAATAATAATAAAAACTACGATGTTTATGAGAGTGTTAATCTTTGTCAAATGATAAATATTAAATAAATGACATGTGATAAACATTATTGCTGCATTCTGTTTCATAAAGTTTGAATTTTGAGGTTTATTATTAAACATTAAATTATAAAATACCCTTAGTGATGGTTTTATGCTTCTCTTTAGGTTACCAGTGCTCTAAAGGTAGATAAAAATACAGTTTTAATAGTAAATAAATGTACTTCTGTTTATAATATTTTCCTTTATCCATATATAAAGTTGGTCTTTTGTTAGATATATTTATATGTTTATATACATATATAATTGTGTGCTAAATAAGTGTTAAAGGTGACATTAAATTCAATTTACAATTGTATGTTTTATAATTTAACATACAAATATAGCATTTACATGCAATAACATTTAAAATAACTTTGGTGAAAATTAATGTAATTATACATGTGAGTCTTTCAACATGTCATTCAATTATTATTTTTCTTAATGTTTCATTCCATTGAACAACCTTTTAACAGTTTTTTTTTTTATCTTGGTAAAAATATATGACAATCATATTTTTTTTGCCCTAAAAATGTTTTTCTACTTATTAACTTATTACTTTTTCAGTTTTGATGCTCTAAAACCCCTTCATCTGCTTTCATATTTTCTATACAATCATTGATTAAATCAAAAACTGGCCTAGATGATTCAAAATTACTGTTTGAGCATGTCACGTGACTAGGGATGCAACGATTAACCGATTTCACTATTAACCGCTCTTTAATTCGTCACGATTAATTAATCGTAAAGGCTTTTCCACACCGCGTTTCTGCACAGAACAAAACTGCAGCAACTAAACAAAGTTTTGCCAACTGGGCGCTAGTTTAAAATTCCAAGCTTGTACACCGAGGTTAATATGCACGCACATTGGATTATCCAGCCTGATCTCACGAGAAAACGTAAGTATTTTACGTTTTGACAGTTTAGTGGCTAATTTGTACGAATTCGTACGAGTTCAGTCGTACAAAATGGTACGATTTTAAAAAGGAGGCGTGGCACCTAACCCCGCCCCTAAACCCAACCGTCATTGGAGGATGAGCAAATCGTACTAAATTGTACGAATTAGATCGTACGAATTCGTACGAATTAGCCTCTAAAAAAAAAGTTACGAATTGCCGTGAGATTGTGTTGGATTATCTTATTTCTTGCGTGCATATTGGGAGTGTCGTCACATGACAGGAACTGACCGGTCAGCTTCATACTTTGTATGGAAAATACACATTTCTACTCCAAAGACTACATTTGTTCTCTTTAAAAGGGAAATACTTCGCTAATATTTCCGATAGAGTTAAATCTGTCATTCATCGACTTATCCATAGCTTGAATAGATGCTTGGATTGCTGCCAAGATTGAGGATAAGGCCGGGGCCTCGTTGTTGACAGTAGCACTGGCCGCTTGTTCAGTCAGAGTTTGTTTCTTTATTGATAGTTCGTCTGCATTGGCTGGTTGATCACATTTCTTCATTTTAGGTTTCGTCATCTTGACTTCAAGCCTAAAAAGGTGTCGTTTCGTTTTGATTATGATTAAATTAAGCTGGTTTTTTTTCGAGGTTTTGGAGGAGCTCCTCAAACTATGTCTACTCCGTTCGGTGCTCTCGAGCCCCCCCATACTTCGCTAATATGTTGCTTAGATTTACATTAGACTAGTACTATTTTTTATTTCTATTTATTTATTTATTTTTTTTTATTATTCATTGTTCTGTCATTTATTTCCAGTGTAAAATTATTACTTATCTTTAAATGCCATAAACCTTTTTCACTTATTTTTGAGTCCAAAGAGAAATAGACTATTGTTTGTTTTTTAATGTTATTTTTGCTGTATTATTTTATATTATTGTATTATTATTATTGTATTATAATTGTATTATTATTATTATTATACACTGTAAAACCCAAGTCAAATAAAATAAGTGTAGTTAACTCAAAATTGACTGAAAGTTAGTTAAACTCATTTAAAAAGAGTTCTGAACTCAGTGTTGAAGGTATTGGGTTAATCAACTACCTCATTACATCAACTTAAATGGAGTAAGTTCACAGTACACATATAGATTAGTTTAACTCAAATGGTTTGTAGCAATCGGTTTCCTCAAATGGCTTGAGTTGCCTTAACTTCGTGAGTTTTACAGTACTCAGTTGGTTTGAGTTCTCTTCATTTATCGAGTGTGCTCAAATTGCTTCGTTTACTCAAATAGATTAAGTTCACAGTACTCATTAGAATTAGTTTTTAAACTTAAATGGTTTGTTGCAATCGGTTTCCTCAAATGGTTTGAGTTACCTTAACTTTTTGGGTTTTACCGTGTAGTATCATTTAGTTACTGAGCACCAATAAATAGCACTTTAAAATATAAGAAGTTTTCACGCTATTTTTGAAACTAGTTGTGTTTTGAAATTCATTTATGCATAATAATCGTGGATTATTCCGCAAACTATTTCTCAGGCAACCAAAATCAAATTTTTTTGCATCCCTACAGGTGACCACAAAAACACATAAGCAAGTATTTTGCAACATAGTGTACGCATTTATATACTCGCATCAAGTATTCTTTCAGCCTAAAGCATGTTCTCCAAACATCGTAAGCCTTAAGACTCGAGTTTGAATCGCACTTAATATCAATAACAATACCAATAATCCTCGACCCTCCACCAGATGGACAAAGTGAGAGGTGTGGTTACACGTTGCGCTTATTAGTGTCAACGTGAGTCCTTGTTACCAGACAAAAACGCACCGAGAACCTAGTGTATGTTGTAGTTGTGCGCATTGTGCGTCGTCCAAAAATACATCTTTCATGATTAAACCTGAAAGTCAACCCTACTGTGCCAGTGTGTCTAACAAGCCACTTCAAAATCAGCGACCAATCACACACACATAAACAGCTGGCCAACACATATTCAATTACGACACACTCCAAACACTGTAGTGCACAAGTCTGGCCTGATTACTCTCTGAAAGACAGACACATGGAGAGAGAGACAGCGGGTCTTTCCTGCGCTGTAAGGCCTGGGAGAAATGGAACTTAAATGCCTCTCACTGGCTCTCAAACTCCAGTTGCCTTTATTGATGCACTGGCCTACTGCCAACCAGAGGCCTTTTCCACTTCAAAGAGTCCGCGTTCATACACACACACACACACACACAAACACACACACACACATCCTCACCTGTGAGCATGAAATGCACTCCAACCTCTATCTGTACTTCAGGCCTATATCCGTGATGTCCACCTCCATGTGTAATCTTAGATATAAAAAAGGCCACTCAAAGTGCGATTCAATGTGCAATTCAAACCTCTATCTGTCATCTGAAAGTCTATAAAACCCCATCTACACTGCGAGCGGGCGACAAAAACTAAAACACTCCCATTGTAATCGAGAGAAAGGGAATTCGGATTTGTTTTGAAGAAGGCCTGCCGGGGGATTTGAATTGGATTTGAAGTCTGCAGTTATTCAAATGCTATTCAAAGCTTGGATCTGATTCGGGTTTGGACAGTGATTAGGAGTGTGTCGAATTAGCTTTTGAAGCTTCGCAGTAATTCAGAGTAGATTTGATGGTTGGAGCTTGTAGCAATACAGGTTTGATTCAGAGCTATTGAATTCAGTTTGAAGTGTCTAGTCATTTAAATTCACTTTGAAGCATGTGTTCATTCAAATTTGATTCAAAGCTTGTATTGATTCAAATTCCATTCGGTGCTGCAGTGATTCACATACTTCAGTGATTCACGTTCAGTTTGAGTTTGATAATAATTCCAATTAAATTGAAAGGTTGGAGTGATTCAGACTTGGTTTGAGCTTGTAGTGATTCAGATTTGATTCAAAGTTACTGAATAACTTCATGACATACAAATTCACTTCGAAGCATTCGTTCATGTAAATTCGATTCAAAGCTTGTAGTGATTCAAATTCCATTTAATGTTGCAGTGATTCACATATGGGAATGACTTGCATTTAGTTTGAAATTGATAATAACCCCAAGTAAATTTAAAGGTTGGAGTGAATCATATTTGGTTTGAACAGATTTGATTAAAGGTTATTGAATTCAGTTTGAAGCTTCCAGTAATATAAATTCACTTTGAAGTATTCATTCATTTAAATTTATATCAAAGTGTTTAGCGATTCAAATTCTATTGGTGATTCACACTGTAGTGATTTGCATTCAGTCTAAATTTGATAATAATTACAATAAATTTAAAGGTTGGAGTGATTCAGAATTGGTTTGATCTGGAGCTTGTAGTGATACAGATTTGATTCCGAGTTACTGAATTCAGTTTTAAGCTTTCACCCATTCAAATCACTTTGAAGCATGCATTCCTTTTAAATTGATTCAAAGCTTGTAGTGATTCAAATTCCATTCGGTGCTGCAGTGATTCACATACTTCAGTGATTCAATTTAAGTTTGAATTTTCTAATAATTACACATAAATTTAAAGGTTGGAGTGAGTTAGATTTGGTTTGAGCTTATTGTGATACAACATTTGATTTAAAGATACTGAACAGCTTCCAGTCGTACAAATTCACTTTGAAGAATGTATTAATTTAAATTTGAATCCAAGCTTGTAGTGATTCAAATTCCATTCAACGTTGGAGTGATTTATATACTGCAGTGATTCACGTTCAGTTTAATTTTGATAATAATTCCAAGTAAATTGAAAGGTTGGAGTGATTTAGTCGATTTGAAATTTATAACTGAATAGCCGTTATCAGTGGTTATCAGCTGATAGATATGGGCCAGTAGGGGCCTTCTGTGCCTACTAGTAGGCTCAGAAAGCTGTTATTATCCATCCAAATGGTTAATCAGCTATAGATCACATACGGCTGTGACCGGACATCAACAACAATTAATTATTAAATTTCCCATTAATTGTATTTTATTAACGTCCACCCCTTCCCTCACCCTAAACCCAACCATTAAAATAATGTAAAAACAGATCTGGATCTGGAGTCTTCTCTATTAGTATAGCTGATTATCCATGTGGACGGATGATAACCCTACTGGTCCATAGCTATCACCTGAAAATGTGTATTTAATCGAGTGATAACATTCGAAGCGGGTAAGTGATTTAGATTTGTTTTGAAGCATTCATTCATTTAAATTCGATTCAAAGCTTGTAGTGATTCAAATATCATTCAATGTTGCATTGATTCACATACTGCAATGATTTGCGTTCAGTTTCAATTTGATAATAATTCCAAATAAATTTAAAGGTTGGAGTGATTCATATTTGGCTTGGACTTGAGCTTGTAGCGATACAGATTTGATTAAAAGTTATTGAATTCAGATCGAAGCTTCCAGTCATATAAATTCACTTTGAAGAATACGTTCATTTAAATTCAATCCAAAAGCTTGTAGTGATTCCAAATTCCAATGTTGCAGTGATTCACGTGAAGTTTGAAGTTGACTCTAATGCACAGTAAACTAAAAGGTTGGAGTCATTCAGATTTGTTTTGGAACTTGTAATGATGCAAATTATTTAAATCTAAACCCAATGTGTGATAATGAGGTTTGCAGTGATTTGTTGAATTTGAATATTGTGATTTGATTCTGGTTGATTAAAGTGGATTTGGAGCTTCACGTGATTATAATATGCTTTAAATAATGAGTTCAAATTTTTGGTTGTTGGTTTTGATGTTTGGGAAGGTTATAGTGATTCATTTAAAGTTTGTGTTGAATTTGATTCAAAGTTGAAGTGATTCATGTTTGTTCTTGAGCTTCAAAATTCAACATCAGTTCAAACATGCGGTTTAAATATGCTGAATAAATAAAAAATTGACACTTGGATTGCAGTGATTTGGTGAATTTGAACAATGGAATGATTCAGGTTTGATTTGGGTTGATTAAATTGGATTTGGAGCTTCACATGAGCATAAATGTGCTTTAAATTATGAGTTGAAATTTTTGGTTGTTCGTTTTGATGCTTGGGAAGATTATAGTGATTCATTTAAACTTTGTGCTGAATTTAATTCAAAGTTGATCGATACATGATTGATCTTGAGCTTAAAGATTCAACATCAGTTCAAACATGCGGTTTAAATATGCAGATTAAATAAAAAAATGCCACTTGGATTGCTATGATTTGGTTCAAGGTTTGATTTGGGTTGATTAATTTGGATCTTCATATCAGCATAAACGTGCTTTAAACAATGAGTTCAAATTGTTGGTTGTTCGTTTTGATTTTTGGGAAGGTTGTAGTGATTCACTTCAACTTTGTGTAGAATTTAATTCAAAGTTAAAGTGATTCGTGTCTGATCTTGAGCTTTAAGATTCAACATCAGTTCAAACATGCCGTTTAAATATGCAATTACATTACAAATTGACACTTGGATTGGTTTAAATGAGATTTAAATTACTGTTTGAAGTGATTTGTCAATTTAACAGAGACAGACTTTTTATTTAAATCTTCCTTAACAGGAAAAATCTGCACTTTAACATTTTTCAAAATATGTCTTTCTGTGTGATTTATGAACCATTTTCCTCATAGGGACCAAATAATAGCTCCTGCTATACTTGTGTAGACATTTGTTCCTCACGTTGTGAGCAATACTAGACACACACACACTCAATACGTTTGTATTCCATAAGCAAATTATGAGGAAAAACAAAAAAAACAAAGAACAGGATGTATGTTTTCTGTAATTAAGCATAGATATAAATAATTCACAAAAATCATGAATATTTAAAAAATAGAAACTAAACAGAATCAATCAAAATCATTAAAGATGCATGCTAGAAAAGAATCATTCTTGAACAACTGTTAAACACACAAATAAACAGCTCAATCAATTATGAGCAGTGTTAACATTAATTAATAATAATTATCTAGAACAAAACTCCACAAACCGAAACCTCAGCACCTTAAACGTTAACGATTTTTATTTAGCAGGAGAAAATCTGATGCCATAAAAATATCAGATGCCAACTTCTCCAGATCAGTAGAAATGTCGCTACATTTCAGTCCCTTTTTTGTTTCTACAGCGCTACAGGTCTGAGATAGAAACTCCGCACCGTGTGCATCCCAGAATTCACAAATGTCGATACGGCCCACATGTCTACGCCTCAGCCTTTGCATTTCAATGCAGTTTCCTTTTCATTATTTATGACTCTTTTACCCACGTCAGGAAAAAAAAAAGCATGGACCTACACCTCCACACCTATCCCCATAGTAACCAACCTCACAAGTCCTGTATATGCACAGAGACCACATACATACACAAGTATATATATATGTGTGTGTGTGAGTGTGTTTGGACATACATGTATGCACAATGGTAATGGGCTTCCTGATGTCCTGGGGAGGAAGTGTGAGAGGTGAGTGTCTCTCCATGCCTCTGCGAAAGGAGTGAGGAGCCAGACTACCGCTGAGTGTGAACAAGCCGGGACAAGAAGCTGTCATATCTGACAGGAGCATGACAGTCTGCATGCTAAGGCATTATATATAAATATAGAACAGGGCGCAACAGTCTGCTATTCTTCTATCTGCATTTGTATAATTTAACACCTGTGTGTTTCATTGCAAACTAGGTTATCGGAATGAGCGGAAAGTATACATGGATATCAGGCGCATCTCTTTTGCTGTAATGACTGAAGGACTGGAGCTGACACGAACAAAACCTGGCCATCATGCTGTCCGGTGTGAGCTGTGAATGACGCAAAGAGCATCTTGTGCTTCTGTTGAAGGAAGAACATCTGATTGTCTACACAAAGGGGTTCATCTGGTCACCTGATTTAGATTTGGTAGTGGGTTTGTGGTAATTTGAACATTGCAATGATGATTCAAGTTTGATTCGGGTTGATTAAATTGGATTTGGAGCTTTATATAAGCATAAATATGCTTTAAATAATGAGTTCAAAATGTGGCCGTTCATTTTTAAGCTTGGGAAAGTTAAAGCGATTTAAATTTATTAGTAAGGTTTGTGTAATTTGGTGTATTTGAACATTAGAATGATGATTCAGGTTTGATTTGGGTTGATTCAACTGAATTTCAAGCTTCACATGAGCATTCATTTTCATTTTTGTTGAATATGATTCAAAGTTCATGTTCGATCTTGAGCTTCAGGATTCAACCTTAGTTTAAACATGTATAAATATGCAGATTAAATAAAAAAATTGACACTTGGATTGCAGTGATTTGGTAAATTTAAACATCGGAATGATTCCAGTTTGATTCGGGTTGATTAAATTGGATTTAGAGCTTCACGTGACCATAAATGTGCGTTGACTAATGAGTTTAAAGGTTGGTAGTTCATTTTGATGTTTGGGAAGGTTATAGTGATTCATTTAAACTATTTGTTGAATTTGATTCAAAGTTGATCGATTCATGTTCGATCTTGAGCTTAAAGAATCAACATCAGTTCAAACATGCGGTTTAAATTACAAATTGAAACTTGGATTACAGTGATTTGGTGAATTTGAACATTAGAATGATAATTCGGGTTTGATTTGGGTTGATTCAATTAGATTTGAAGTTTAATATGATTATAAACGTGCTTTAAATAATGAGTTCAATGTTTTGGTTGTTTATTTTGATGCTTGGGAAGGTTATAGTGATTCATTTAGACTTTTTTGCATTTGATTCAAAGTTGATCGATTCATGTTTTATTTTGAACTTCAAGATTCAACATCAGTTCAAACATGTGGTTTAAGCATGCAGATTACATTACAAATTGACATTTGGATCGCAGAGATTTGGTGAATTTGAACATCGGAATGATTCAGGTTTGATTCAAATTGATTCAGTTGGATTTGAAGATTCATATGATTATAAATGTGCTTTGAATGATGAGTTGGTAGTTTGTTTTAATGTTTGGAAAGGTAGCAGTGATTTATTTAAACTTTTTGCTGAATATGATTCAAAGTTGAAGTGATTCATACATGTTCGATCTTGAGTTTCAAGATTCAACATCAACAAAATTAAGTAATTTAGTAAATTTGAACATCGGAATGATTCAGGTTTGATTTAGGTTGATTCAATTGGATTTGAAGAGTTTAAATAATGAGTTTTGGTTGTTTATTTTGATGCTTGTGAAGGTTGCAGTGATTTATTTAGATTTTTTGTTGAATATGATTCAAAGTTGAAGCTATTCATACATGTTTGATCTTGAGCTTCAAGATTTAACTTTAACGTGCTTCAAACATGCAGATTAAAATACAAATTGACACTTGCACTGATTTAAATGAGATTCTACTTATCGTTTCACATGATTTGTCGATTTGACAGATTTAAAAATCTTAAAAATGGAACTATGAAAATATATTTCAACCAAATATGGCAGATTCCATTGCCAGATTATTTAGCTTGTTTTAAGAAAAAAACTCACTAAATTCTGGCATATTATGTCTTAAAACAAGACAATATTTTTTGCTTGTCTAAAAAATGCTTCTTGACTTAAGAATTTTTTGACATTTAGACTAGAAACAAGACAAATAATCAAATCAAAGCATGAAAGGCATTTTTTAAAAATGTTCAGTGAAAATTATTATTAATTTGCATGACTTTCTTATGTCTAAAGAACCCAAAAAAGAACTATTTTAAAGTGTTTTAGTCCATATAAGATGTGCAAAACAATGGAACATTTTTCAAAATATCTCATAAACAATGCAAACATCTTTTAAATGGCATGGGGATTGGAAAATAAACAGATTATAATTATTATTTTTTATTCCTTGGAGTGAACTCTTACTTTATTATGTTCCTGCTCATTTAAAGGAACTGTTCACCAAAAAAAAAAAAAAAACTTCTTCATCATTTACTTTTTCATGTGGTTTTAAACACTTAGACTTTTTTTTTTTTGTCCGTTGAACACAAAATAAGATATTTAGAAGAATGCTGGTTGATGGCACCCGTCAACATACGTGGGTGCCAGCTACCAGCATTTCTCTAAATATCTTCTTTTGTGTTCAATAGAAAGAAAGAAACTCAAATGAGAACAAGTGAAAAGTGAGTAAACAATGACCAAATTTTTTGTTTTTGCTTCCTTTTCCAGGTTTTTAAACCCAGATTCTCTCTAATCTTTTCATGACAAAAAATACACAATATCTTAGTGCTAAATCCAGAGGCTAGTTGAGAATCATGTGCAATTGTATGTGTGTGTGTGTGTACCTGCCAGCATTCAATGGTCTTGCTTTGGCCCATCGTCCCCTTTCTCTTATATTACCGGCGCTTGGACAATAGCCCCTACTAAGGGTCCACACCACTGCAGCTTACACTTAATGAACAACAACCTATCCATCCCCCCCACCATCATCCATCTATCTACCCCAGCACCCCCCTCCCGCAACCACTGTTGTCCACTGTTCACCTCATCCATAGTAGACGGTATTGATTTTCAGTGGGGAAAATAAAAAAGGCCATGAATTTTAATGCTTTCTGTCTCTCTCTTATACACCCCCCCCCCCCCCCAACATCCACCTTTCCCCCCCTCTTCTTCTCGTGACCCATCCCTGCGCTCCGTTCTTTCCTGAGGGAAGGATAAAGAAGAGGGGGATGGGACAGAGAGGGTGGAGGGGTTGCTGGTGTGGCGTTGGGTCATTTCTCATTTCCGAACCCTGGACGTTCAACCTCCCCCCTTTCTGTTAACTAGCCTTCTCATTGCTGAAGCCATACGCAACAAGCTTCATCAATACCTGTCTGTGGCTTTATGCCATCTCGTGCTGGTTTAACTGCATAAATCGTAAAGCTTCTTGAAAATTAGCAGGTATCATTTATGCAAATTGATGCTAATTAAGAGTTTTGCTTGCTTAAGAAAATGAACTAAGTTAAATGGAAAGTTCATTTTGAGTGTGAAAAGAGAAACGAATCTCATATCATGTTCATTTTTCCAAACTGTCAAGTTTGGGGTCAGTTTTTTTTTGGTGCTTTACTTTGCAAGAATGCATATTAACAATGTGGTGAAGGTTTTCGCTTTAAATGAGTGATGTTATTTGTTGTTGTTTTTTACTATCTAGTCATTAAAAAAATTAATAAATCAGTAATTCTTAGACTTCTCAAAACTACTATGGATTACAATGATTATACAGACTTTTACTTAATTTATACTAATAAAAATGGGAAAAACACACAACAAAATACCTCAAACTTAACTTAAAAAGTAAAAACTGATTTTTTTTTTATTTTAAATATTAGATAAGAGGGTTTAATGCAAAGAATTTTTTCTACTGGCTTGATTTTTACATGCCCTGCCAAAAATTTTCACTGGTCCCACCAAAAAAATAAAATAAAATTCTTAGCCACATATTTTAAATAATGTGTCAAAAATACCGTCTGTGAATCTACAATTTAAGTATATTTAAAATGTTTATAAATGTATAATAAACAAAAATTAAAGTGTTATGCAAACAAAAATAGCAGTATGGAACATGTGCAGGTATTTTATTGCAAAACAAAAGGTGGCTGACTTGCCAAACTGATGGCAAACTGTGCAAAACTTGATTTTTTTTATTAACCCCATAATTTGAGTTGCCATCATGTTGCTGTTGCATTACTGGTTGTTACCAGGTTATGGAAAAAAAATTATGTGCTCACAACATCCAATCAGATAAGAGGAACCGAAAAGCCAACTTTAAAATTTTAAATAAAGAAAAATATATATACTTTAAATATATTAACAATTAAATAAATGACATAATGAATAATAATAATAATAATAATAATAATAATAATAATAATTTAATGTTTACTGTATTTCTGATCAAATAATTCTAGTCCTGTTGAGAATAAGACACTTTTTAAAAAATATCTAAAAAATTCAAAACATCTGAATATAATGTAATTATATAATTATATATAATTAAATGTCTGCTTCCAGGACTTTAGAAACAGACATTTTCTTTTAGCCTCATAATTTTATGTTGCCGTCACTTCGCATTACTGGTTATTACCAGGTTATGGACAAAATTATGTAATTATCACAACATCCAATCAGATAACTGGAACCGAAAAGCAATATAGTGTTTACGACATCGCAGAGAAAGTAGCATTTAAAGGCTTAAAAGCACAAATTCTAAGACAAATTAAATATTAGTGACAAGGCAAATAATCCCGATCGGGCCAGTAACGATAATGTCTACTGTTCCGAATGTCTCTTATGCTGAACCTGGGCCATCGGGCAGTCCTTATTGTTGAGTCCTGGATTATATATTATATATATTAAATATTAATAATAAGACTATAATACAAGTACACAACTACATAATACAAGTACAACTGACCCAGCTGAGGCTCGAATCAGCGACCTTCTCGCTGTGAGGTGACAGCACTACCTACTGCGGCACAGCGTCGCTAGATATATATGTATTTCTGTGTGGCGTTTGCATGTTCTCCCTGCGTTCGTGTGGGTTTCCTCTGGGTGCTCCGGTTTCCCCCACAGTCCAAAGACATGCGGTATAGGTGAATTGGGTGAGCTAAATTGTCCGTAGTGAATGTGTGTGAATGAGTGTGTGTGGATGTTTTCCAGAAATGGGTTGCGGCTGGAAGGGTATCCGCTGCGTAAAACATGCTGGATAAGTTGGCGGTTCATTCCGCTGTGGCGACCCCGGATTAATAAAGGTACTAGGCCGAAAAGAAAATGAATGAATGAATGAATGAATAAATGTATATATATATATATATATATATATATATATATATATATATATATATATATATATATATATATATATACACACACATACAGTTGAAGTTAGCATTATTAGCCCCCTCTGAATTTTTTTCTTTTTTAAATATTTCCTAAATGATGTTTAACAGAGCAAGGGAATTTCCACAGTATGTCTGATAATATTTTTTCTTCTGGAGAAAGTCTTATTTGTTTTATTTCGGCTAGAATAAAAGCAGTTTTTAATTTTTTTAACCATTTTACGGTCAAAATTATTAGCCCTTTTAAGCTATATATTTTTATCGATATACATTTATATCAATTGTCTATAGAACTATAACTATCATCTATATAACTATTGTTATACAATAACTTGCCCAAGTACCCTAACCTGCCAAGTTAAGCTAATTAACCTAGTTAAGCCTTTAAATGTCACTTTAAGCTGAAGTGTCTTGAAAAATATCTAGTAAAATATTATTTACTGTCATCATGGCAAAGATAAAGTAAATCTGTTTTTAGAAATGAGTTATTAAAACTATTATGTTTAGAAATGTGTTGAAAAAAAATCTTCTCTGCGTTAAACAGAAATTAGGGAAAAAAGTTAACAAAAATAAATCATATACATTTTTTAATTTACTCAACATTTGAATGGCTTCTGAAGGATCATGTGATACTGAAGCCGTATTGATGCCGAAATAAAAAATAGATATTTCAAATATATTAACAATTAAATAAGTGACATTTTAAAAATATATTCAAACAAAAATAGTCATTTTCAACTTTAATATAATAATAATAATAATTAAATTTGTTTACTGTACTTCTGATAAAATAATTCTAGCTTTGAGAGAATAAGGTACCTCTTTAAAAATATATTAAAAATTCAAAACATCTGAATATAATTTATGTACATATCACACATACACAATTTACACAAGGCAATATAGTAACTTCATTATTTTTTAACCAACAGTTCGACTATAAAGCTCTAATATGAAACATTAGCTAAACAATGAGGTGTCATTAGGGACTCATCGCCCTGACGTTTGTTGCTGAAATAACATTAAAGCGCAATATAGATTAATAGAAGCATCTCCAGGCAGTCCGTCAGAGTGACAAATGCTTTAATAATTCCAGCAAGTGAAAAATGACGCACAAAAAAACATACCATTCCTATAGATATAGACCTATATATGCCATTTTACCATTAAGTGCCTCAATACACATAATTGTTACCTTTATAATTTCCGACAGACCAATAAAGGGGTGAGGGAAAAATCTTCAAGGTAAGACACATGTGGTGAGGTTCATAATTCTGACAAGCACATCTTTTTGTGTTATTTTCTGTGTGTGGTTTCTCACCGCCTTCTAATATAAAAGCCGAGAGGATGGACGAGAAATGGACAAAATTGAGGGAGTAAAAAGGGGCTTTTAGGACAGAAAGTGCAGCTGGTGTGTGTGTCTGTTAAAAGAGAGGTCTTAAAAACTGCATCTGCAGATTGTACCTACGGAGTAATGCGTTTGGAAGCTTCACAATAAACTATTATCATCATTCATGTCAGAACATTCGCAGTAACCACCATCAAGCTAATTTTAAGAACGTCTGTAAATGTTATAATTAAGTAAACCAAAAACTTTGTTAAATATAAAAAATTGGCACCTTTAGATCGCAGTTAAGACATTCAGCAGCGCTAAAAAATACATCATGTCCTTGAGATTTGTCTTTTCTACAGCTCAGCGATTTCTGATACCGGCTTAAAGAAATCATTCATGTGAAATCCGACAAATGTGCGTCTTATTCTTTTAGTCCCAATCTCAATTCTCCCCCTCTTTTCAATGTTCAGCTCTAAGGTCAGTCTTATAATCATTCAATTACCACGTCCAAAGAAAAGACTTTTGCACAACAACAACAACAAAAAACATTCTTTGAGTTAAACATGTTTTGATCCATTTCCACTCTTTACATGTGAGTCTTTGTTTTCCAACAATTCACACATCATTCACCTCCACCTCTCCTATTGAACCAGAGGAAAAAAGCAAAAGGCATGAATGCATGTCTGCCGAGAAGCTAATAGTGACGCTTGTGTACAAGGCAGCGTGTTTCATTTCGCATGTTTTTACAGTCTGTGCTTGTGTGTGACTTGCGAAAGGTCATTTGTCGTGTGTGCGGTATTTACTAACAGCCAAGAATTTTGCGGTTCATTCAGGTTTGATGTTATTCTAGCAACAGACGCCAGATTATAAGGAGCGTTTGAAATTGAGGTCAAACACTTTCCAAACGCATGTCAAGAAATTCAATCGGAACATCATACGAACATTAACAACGGATGCATCAACAAAAAGAGTTCTATGGTTAACTATGGTTAAGTTAAGCAACACGAGTCATTATATTCAACTCAATGATTCATTTTTAATCTGCGTGAGCTGTTGGAAATATTATAATGATTTCAAATTGAGGTCAAAGACACAATGGCTGAGCAGTCGACTGAGCAGCTTTTGCTTCAAACATGCGATCAACAATCTGGGCAATTCTGGACTTGCGCACAAAATTGTAATCATATTGTTATCATTTAAAATGCGATATAAGGTCCGAACATGGGACTTTAACAAAGGCAGGAATCTAAAGACAGAACAGATGCACCAGCAAACAAAACACAGTACAGACAGAGCAAATTCACTGTTAGCTATATGCAAAAAAAAAAAGTCTTCGGAGTTTGTCAATGTATCTCAGCGGGATTTGATTGTCTTCACAAAAGTTGAAATAGCACACAAAGCTAAAAGTCAGTATACAATCTACTATACATCAAGAACTGCTAATTAGGAATGCACGGACATAAAATACTGGGCTGAATCCAAAAATTCGGAATGCACTTGGCTGAAAAATGAAAATGCTTAGTGGTTTTATTATTAAATTAAGTCATTTTGTAAGACTTTTTACATTTTTACAACTCAATAACTTAAATTATACTAACTTATATAACATTTTATTGACTGTGATATTGTATTGAGAGATTGAGATGCGTCATATTACAAGCGTTGCGATGACAGCAGAGTAGCAGTATTGCAAGCAGCAAGAGCTTATTATTATTTGAGCTAATCTTTGTTTGCCTTTTCAGATTTGCAGGTTTTTTGTTTTTGCATTTGCAGATCATGCATGGATAACTATTCAGGTACATGAGCAGACTATCCACAAAGGGGTATATTGAGCTATTTCAAATATTTGACCACAAGGTGTAACAACTGCCTTTATGCAAGCAATGCAAACCATTGAAATGAATGGGTTTCATACAACAGCACTTTCTGAATCTGGTGTGAAAGCCACTTCACACCGCAGGGACTAAGGTTGGAGGGAGAATGAAACCAACGTGTTTGGCATTGTTCACTTTCGGATGAAAAACAAAATAGCTATTTTTGGATTATTTTTGTCTTTCGATTAAATAAGGTACACTGAAGAACAAGAAAAAAAAAATAAAATTTGCAGTTGGTTTCAGAATCACTGAATCAGTGATTCGTGGCTATAAGATTTCAATATCGGTGCATCCCTATAATGTCTTGGAATTTTATAGAAAATGCTTAGTAATAATTATTTATTATTATTTTATTAAAGTAATTCTGTAAGACTATTACATTTAACTCAATAACTTTAATTTACTGACCTAAAAAAATACATAACCACATTTTATTGATTTTGATCTTATATTGAGAGGTTGAGAGACATTATTTTACTAACGCTGCTATGACACCACAGTAGCAGTATTAAAAGCAGCAGGAGCAAGAACTACATAGAAGTGTTGTGTAAGTGAATTATTTGAGCCGAACTTAGTTTGCTTTTCCAGATTAGCATTTTTTTTTGCATTTGCAGTTCATGCATGGATAAGTATGCAGGTACATGAGTGGAATATCCACAAAGATGTGTATTGAGCTATTTCAAATTTTGACCACAGGGTGCAACAACTGCCTTTGCGCAAGTGAAGCAAAACAATTGAAATGAATGGGTTTCATACAACAGCGATTTCTGCATCTTGTCTGAAAGCCACTTCACACCGCAGGGACAACGGATGGAGGGAGAGTGAAACCAGCGTACCGGACATTTTTCTTATTCAGATGGAAAACGCAAAAGCTATTTTTGCATTATTTTTGTCTCTCGATTAAATAAAGTATACTGAAAAAAATCTGCAGTTGGTTTCAGAATCACTGAATCAGAGATTCACGGCCATGGTCTTGAAATTTTATAGAAAACTCAAACATTTATAATGCTTGCATGTATCCTTGTTTTGGCTAATCTCACAAAAACTGCAAGTCTCACAACAAGCATTTGAAATTGGCAATAAAACAACTTCATAAGTATCAATATGAATTTAAATAAATTTCATCAAAACATCGCACAAACATTATAAATATGTTGCAAAAAAAGAAGCCCAAAACATTACGTGCAAATATTCATCATTGTGAATATCAATTCAAAACAAGCAAGACAAGTTATAATATTTAAACAAACTATAGTTCATTTACTTGATTTTTTTATTAATTGGCAGCTATATATACTCATACAGTGCTCAGAATAATTGAGTACACCCTATTTTGAAAATTTATATTTTTATCCATTTCTCAATGAATATAGGCAATGTATTTTGGTGCACTTAAACAAAACAGATTTATTAAACAGATATCTTTACTAAAATAATATTTTAGTCACCAAACACCTTTTGAAATAGTAACATAATACAATTAAATTCAAGCAAAATATTGAAAATAAAATTACGACATACAAAATTTCAACTACATTTTTTTTATTTTTTGCTTCTCTTGTTTTTTCTTCTTTTTAAAACTTGTATTTAATATTTTTCTATAACATACATTTGAGTGTACTAGTTTTTGGGCCGTTATCATAAGTTAGATAAGCTCCAGATTTGGCTTCAGCACTGACTAATCTAATGTATATACACAAATATAATATTGTTTAGCTTCCTATTAAATATATGAATTGAAAAGGTAGATTTGTAAAGGGTGTACTTATATATGCGGAGCACTGTACACATATACAATATGCAAATTTGTGGGTTCAAAATACTTTATATTGGAATGTAACACACAAATATTTACACATTTGTAATATATATGTCACTAAAAACACAAAAAACTATACATGGACCACAAAAATGTTTCATATTTAAAACTGTTAACTTTCATCAACCCAACCACAGACGATTTACTTGTATTATGAAGACAAATCTGGATGCAATCTCCAAAACGCATCCACGTATCTCCAAAGGCACTATTGATGCACACCACAATGTACTTTGCAATTCAAGCACATGGTGCATTAAGACACCAGGCAGAGGTTTCCTCAGTGTCGGCTCAATGCAAACGGCCCGCGAGGCCTTGAACTTGAGACGGCGGGCGAGTCAATAAGAAAACGGTGCTTTCAGAAAGACGGGATGAGATGAAAAAGAGGAGAGGGGGGATGATGAGTGGCTGCATGTGAATGGAAGGGGGCACAGGAGAGGGGCGGAGGAGGGGCAGGGCTGAGGCGAGGGTCAGGGGTCAACTTGTCAACCCCCACTGCCCCGGACGGCCAGACAAAGGGAGGCGAGAGGGGTCAGAGTGCACGGCTCAATGGACAACTGGTGAACACACTCCAATCGGGGGGTGTCTCTTTAGCCACACGCAAAAAAAAGAGCGTCTTTCACGCTCACGGCGCATCCTTTTGAGGCCGTTTGAACTGACATTCAGATTCCTTTCAAGGTCCCCAAAAAGAGAAATTTGAATACACTGGCACCCTGACAAGAGTCTCCTTTTCAAGAGCCGCTCAGCAAGTTCACGTATGCTCGCGGGCTCTTTTGAATACGCTAATGCGACTGGAGATTTCCTTTGTTGCCATACGTTTGGTCTCAAAGAAAACGATAACAAATCTCCAGCTAAATATAGACACAGTACACGCGTGTGAGTGTGTCTAACTCCCTTATTATCTTAAAACATGCACCACTGTCATGCCGCCGGAGGTCAAGTCCACTTACGCTCTGTGCTACGCTAGCTATTTATCTTATCTGCTGGATTAGCTGGGCGGCCTGTCAGGTAAACCACACCCCGCACCAACTGCACCGTTCCCTTGGTTAGCCTCCTGGGTAATCAGCGCGGGATTTCTTTATAAAATTATGCAGCTGACCGGCATGTATACTCACCATATTCATCCTGCATATGGAACAGGGGAAGATGGATAGACATAAGGAGGAGCAGAATTGATGCGGGGGGTCACCTGACCTAGTTATTCTCAACATACAAATACATATTATTCATACATACACAAATCAGAAGTGTCATCATGAGTAAACTGCCAAGTGCATTAGGAGATTGGAAACATTGTTTCTGTATGTTTAAACTTTGTAATTCACGATTTCACTCTTATTTTCATTCATCCATTTTCATTTCAATCCATGGACTGATCTGCATTCTAATTAATAAAAAATATTAACATTTGCTGAAATATCCAACAAACAATGGCTCTAAAAATGGCATATATTCTGCAGCAATACATTTTGAGGGAGTGGAGTTAGTAATTCTGTCTGAAGTAAAAATCTGCACTATTTCTAACTGTTGGTCAGAAATACTTAAGAGTTAAATAAACTTAAGAGTTAAATAAACACTCTTAAGCAGAAAGGATGCATTAAAGTGATCAAAGAGAATGAAAAGTATCTATAATGTCACTAATATTTCTTATTTTGAACTTTCAGAATCCTGAATTTCACAAAACTATCAAGCAGGACAACATATTCTATCATTGATGATAATAATAAGAAATATTTCTTGAGCACCCAATCACCACAATATGATAATGGTTAGTGACAATTCAGCTTTACATGGATAAACTACTTATTTCTAAAGTAGTATCACTGTGTTTACTTCATTGCGATTAAATGAATGCAAACTTCCATTAGAAACTTCTTTGTTTTAAAAAAATCAAAAAATGATCAACCCCAGATTTCAGAATGCTAGTGTATACATGCAGATTGATTAGATATCCATACAAAGTCATAAAAAAATCCCAATATTCAGATAGTAATGAAACATTAACTATGATAAATCTAGTTTAAGTATAATAACCACAAAAAACTAGACAAAAATCATGTTTTTTTTTAACTGATGGACTTTTTGCTACTATTAAAAAAAATATTCAAGCACAAAAAAAACCCAAAACAGACTGGATAACTGAATGGTGTTGTGTTTTCTAGGGTTGCACCGTTTACCGGTACTATGGTAGTATTGTGATACTATGGCTCCAAAATACTGGCGGTGCTACTGTAGTTTGTAAGCGATAGTATCGTCATAGATAATGTTGGATGTGGAGAGTCACTAAAATGCTCAGACGTTTGTGCAATAATAGACCATATCATTTTAATATTATGTAGAGCCCTCTAAGGGTTTTCTGATGTTTAAAACCCACATCTAAATCGGTTCTGTTCGTCTCAATATGATTTAGTATCTACAACAACCCCGACAATCTCTTTAAAACAATGACTCACAAAGTGAAAATTTGAATTACTTTGGATTGTTACCTGATAAGACAATAGAAAAACAATAGATGAAAAACCCAAAATAGCAACAAGAAAAATTTTTGGACACTTTATATAGCCTAATTTTGTTGGAAAAATGCTATTTTTGTACCACATTTCATATGGTATCATTTGTATGTGTATTTTAATGTGCTTTTTGTTGGTCAGTTATCTACAAAATAGACAAAAAGAATGAATAAAATTTTAGGTGAAGTGACGTTCAAATGATACTTTTTTAATGATAAGGGAATTATGAATTAAATTCAAGACCTATTATACACATTTGAATTGTAGCATTTCTGACAATCTTCTTTATAATTTGAGTTGTAAATACAGTATCGCAACACTACTTGGTATCATGATACTTCAGCTGGTATAGACTCGCAAGATGAATCAATGGTATCACGACATTCTTAGTGTTTTCTGTTTTCAGACAAACGTTTGGTTAAGACAGCTCAACCAAGGTCTGGGAATGAAAGAGGATGTGTTTGATCTATATCTGTGTGTATGTAAGTGTGTGTGTTGATCTCGTGCATGAAACTCAATCCCTTTAAGAAACCATCATACAATGATCTGTCAGCTTGTCGAGAATGCATTAGAATGTTAGTGCATTAGAATGAAGTAGCTTTTATATACGCATAGATTCCAGTGTATGTACATATGCATACATTCTAAGAAATGCTGGGTTATTTAAACCCAAATTGGGTAAAATATGCACCTAAACATTTGGTTAAATTTCATTTAACTAAAAAAACAAATATTAACCCAGGGTGGCATGGTGGCTCAGTGGTTAGCACTGTCACCTGACAACAAGAAGGTCGCTGGTTCAAGTCCAGACTGGGTCAGTTGTGGAAGTAGCATGTTGTCCCCGTGATCGTGTGGGTTTCCTCCAGGTGCTCCGGTTTCCTCCACAGTCCAAACACATGCACTGTAGGTGAATTGAATAAACTAAATTGGCCGTAGTGTACTGTATGTGTGTGAATGAGAGTGTGTATGGGTGTTTCCCAGTACAGAAGGGCATCTATTTTGTAAAACATATGCTGGATAAGTTAGTGGTTCATTCCGGTGTGGCAACCCCTGATGAATAAAGTTACTAATCCAAAGGAAAATGAATGAATGAATGAATGAATGAATGAATGAATGAATGAATGAATGAATGAATGAATGAAAATTAACCCAGCAGTAGGGTTAGTCCCTATTACACCCCAAATTGAGTTGAAATGACCAGGCATTTTTAAGAGTGTGTATAGGGTTGACTGAAACATTCACACCCGATATGAAGTAGCAAGACCTTAATTCAGCGAATAAAAGGAAAGCAATAACAGAAAAGCAGAATAACAAATTAAATAGAGTTAAAAAGAGACAAACAGAAGAAAAGGTGGTTGTGGACAGTTGACTGATTTCTTTTCAGGATCAAAAGGAATGAAAGGAACGGCAAAAGAAAAGGGAAAAAAGAATGTTAAGTGGACGCCAGACACAAAAACAAGAAAATAAAGCATTGAACTCGGACACTTGTCCTTGTGCAAAAACATAAACAAGTACCTTGACTTAACAATGTGTGTAAGTGTGTACTGACATTCCTTAAGATGCGTGTCTATTATCAATTTTCAATCACTTTAAGCAAAAAAACTGATTTGGTCAGTAAAGGTATTTCGACAGAACTCTAAAAGTTTGTTGTTGATCTTTCTGAGAATATGCAAACTTGAATGTCTTCACGAATTGCCTACATCCACTGACAAAAGTGTGAACGAGTGCATGTTCGCATTGTGTGTGAATGTGTGTGCTCAAAGGAGGAGGGGGGGGGGTGTAGGGTAAAGATGCGGTTACTTTGAGAAGATTGAAGCGCAAAAGCACTCAGATTTATTAAAAGCTGCCGCTCACGCCTGCCTCTCTCTCTCTCGTTTATTCCGCACCATTGTTGCAATACCCCCTTCATTGTGTATACATTGTGGAGGGATATTAAATTTCTCCCTTCGAACCTGACTGTAACTACTACACAGCCATGGGGAAGGGCAGCACGTCCCCGAGGTCCAAACACACACACACATGGATACATGCACGTGCTCATTTTCATACAGCTTGTCCATCAAATTAAACTAGCTGATGAAAAGCCCACCCTAAAAAAAAGGGGGACACTCTTAGTCCAGGAGCTGATATGAAATGCAGGGGTGGGGAACAAATTCAATCAAAGCAGATCTGGTTGTTAGACCCCAGGTTATTACTTAAATGGTCATATCGCGGGCGGTTGGTTGAATGGAGATACTTGTGAAAGACACACTCTGCTGAAACCTGCGGCGGATCAGTCGATAAAAGTTTAAAAGCGAATATTAATTCAAGCAAGGTAAAATTAAAAATCAATACGAATGTGTATTTGATTGTTTTTACACTCCGTCGGCCCTTGATCTTCATCTCGCATTCAGTTTTTATTCTAAATGGCGCATGGGTTCTTTCTCTATGCAAAAAAAATAAATAAATTGTGAACTCTGACCCTTTTCCTTGAAAAGAGCGGGATTTCCTTTCTTTAGGGCTTAAAACGTGAGAATTGCAGTGAGGCGCAGAAATAAAGCAAGATGTCTTGCATTGTGGCGTCCACAATAAGAATCGTGCGCTGGTTTAAATGGATAAGTGTTGGTGTAAGTGTAATCTAATTCTTGAGCTTAATTAAGAGGCAGTGAGACCCTGACCTTAATGACGAGCCCTACGGCTATTCACGCACCGCTTCCAGTGAAAGACAAAGACAGATATTTGCAATGTGTAAATAAGTCAAAGGAGTGAGATCTTTGTGTACATAATGTACAAACAACCTTTATAAGAGAGAATGGCTCATGTGCAGATTGAGATTTAAACCAGTTCAAGCTAGTTATTTATTCCATCTATAGGCCTGGTTTTTAGGTAAACTGCCTTGCTTATTTGAGCTTGTAGACCAGCAACAAACCACTTTAAATCACTCAAACATTGTACAAATACAGAATCAAATGTATGACCAATCCATTAAAAGCATGTGGAGCCTGGTTAAATGAATAAGAGTTCCAAAAAAGGGTTGTCATTTTTTCCACAGAAATAAATCTTTCTTTACTTTGATAACAATTATAAAAAGAACCATTTTATTGTCCTAGCATGTTATCTTTGGAGTATTTACACAATGTTGTTATCAACTAAAAGCTTTTTATGGGTTTTGGACATTAATTTTACAGGTCTGAAAATGGAAACTTTTGAAAATCAGTACAAATTTAATGTAAAGTTTCTGAATATGATACAGGTATCGCCTCTATGCATATTACAACTACTAAATTTTATAAAACTGTGATATTGTTTGAAATTTCAGTGCGTGTGCTCGACAACTAAAGCAATGTCTTGACAATAAGGACAGAATGATTAACCGGACTCACAATTCGATGATTAACAATACTAATCTCACGATTCAGTGATGATTTTTAAACAAAATTATTCAAAATTAATTTAAGGTGAAGAGCTTTTCATTTTTTTCTTAAATACTGCACATTTTTTGCAAAATAATATATTTTCTGCCCTAACCAAACTGCAATTAATAAAACAAATAATAATAATAAACGTATTATTAATACAAACTAAAGAAGACTGGGATTTGACATTTTTAAAAAGAAATATCAGCATATCTATCTTTTCTGTGCACATTTACAATGTCCCCTGCTGATGAAAAAACTCTTTCACTGGACACTGAGATGGCTGGTGTGGATAGCAAAGCCTTAAAGCAGAGAGCAGTGTGTACAGCGGTGGTCAATAGCCCACTCTGCTCCAGGGGACAGGCTACTGGCATTAAAAAACTGATTATAAAATTACTAATTATATAGGGGGATAGAGACAGAAGCTGAACATGATTATAAAGGCGAAAAATTAATTTTACTTGTATAATTAATTAGTATAAGTATTAGTGCGATACACTTACAGGGTTACATTACAAGATAAATGTAAGTCTTTTAAGACATTTTTAATATCATTACGAATGAAGTTTTAGACTCCTACAGGGCTACAAAGGAACAAAGGAAGATTAAGACCTGTTTAAAAAAGTTTTTAAGACCTACAACACAATATTTCAGTATATTTAAGACTTTTTACTGCCTAAAATTCTTTTTTTGTGTGTGAATTAAGATATTTTAAGACTTTTTAAGACCCTGCAGATACCCTGACTTAAGAAAAGATAATCTTTAAAATTTTTAAATATTCAATAATAGTAATAATAATAATAATAATAATAATAATAATAATAATAATAAGCAAGTTATTAAAATAAGCATGAACTCATTTGAAAAGGAGAGGGTAAAAATAATCTAATAACTGGTTTTGAAACAAAACAACTTTCTCTTTCAGTCTAAAAAACATCTTTTCGCAATGAAAACACTGATGCACCATGTGATCTCCGTAGCCCTCGTCGGAGCAACCGGAGCTGCAAATTGTCCACATGGTTTGCCTTCTTAATAGTATTTTTGCGTATATACATCTGTGACAGTAGTTTTTCACTGTGTTGACGGTTTATGTGCATCATATTCGTTGTTCTGTTAGTGTAAGTAAACGTCTTTTTGCAGTATTTGCACACAGTTAGCTCACTTCTCTGCTGTCATTTCACTCTGTCACCCCACCTCTTGCTCACCACTGATGTGCAGATAAAGAGAGTTTGTGCCTGTAAACACAGCACCCCCACTGTTCAAAAAATGTATTGCGATTCGTTTAACATTTCTACTGATTTGAATCGATTTTCATCCGGGTCACGGTGAATCGTTACATCCCGACTTGACAATGTTGTCATCTTTATACAAAATACTCTGAAATGCAAACGAAAACAGCTCTGTTTTGTGAATCTACATCATTAAATAAACTACTAGTGTTTTAAAATATTTGAGGCTTTTAAATTTTGTTCAATAGAACATTTTTTCCACTATAAAGAATATGCTATTCAATGGAAAGATTCTAAGGAAACAGACGCAAAAACCCATATTAATTAACTTTAATGTAACAGTAGATTAGTTTAAATCAAACGGCCAATCAAAATATTTGCCTTAATCTGAATAAGACAATAATATGATTAGTGTGTTTACATGAGCTGCTTTTTGAATGTTCCTTTCATGATCCTGCTTTACATGTTATAGCTAGGGCCAGACAGAATCTTCTGACATTTTTTGCTATTTCTGTGGAGAATTTTGCTAAAAATCTGCGGATTTCTGCGGAATTATTTTGGGAGTATCATAACTAAAACTTTAATATGTAAAATACATTTTTTTTTTACTTTTATTTAATGTTTAAAATGCAAATTCAATTAGATTCACTTTATTTGGTAAACAAAGCAAGTCTCTCATATAATATATCTACTAAAAGACAGGAAATATTACTGTACAAACTGCATTGTACATAAATCAGATGAACATTTTCATATTAGTCAATAATATTACTGTAATTAATAAAAAAAAACTGAATAAATATAAATTTAAACACATTTACTCAAGTAAATAAACAGAATTAATGATGGGCTTAAAACCTGCGGAAAATCTGCGGAATTCTGTGCGCGCAGATTCCGTGTGGGCCTAGTTATAACACATAATTCGATTAACGTCATTGCGTCACCACGCTATCCACATTTCCTCCAGAGTTTCGTTTTTAATTTGTCGACTTTAACTGCAGTTTGAAACTTTCATTCAAGAACATTTCATGCATGCCCTATGACAAACTCTGAGGTATTGGATGAGAGTATGAACTGCAGGAAGAGTTGTTGTTTTAATGGAACTTGATACCGCACATCGTATGGGGAAAAAACCCTTGGCATTTCGCGATGCGGGTGTCTGTGGTCCTTCACTGACTCGGTAGGTGCAGTATAGCTGTGTGTTTATATACCTTCCTGCAAAATGCGGCCAAAATATTACACAACGGTAATAGTTTGAGTTGGGTGTTTACCAGTCTGTACTACACTTCAATAACATGACTAAAATCGGCATGCTCCACATGTCTTAATTCGATTTCTGTTTAGTTTGATTATGACTTTAGTCAGATTAAGGTAATCAAAAATCGTTGTTTACATGGTAGACTCTTAATCAGAGTATTTCCTTAATCAGATTATTGGTGTCCATGTAAACAAACTCAATGACTTTCAAGCAGCAATCTATTCTTATCATGTGAATTCAGATACATAAATAAATCCCATGGACTCTAAGATGCTTTTATTCTTCTGATACTCCCAAGATGCTTTTACGTTGTCAGTGTTTTTTCCCAGTTTAGAACTGCACATTCTTTGGTCACCATCCCACTTTCATTGTACACAATAAACAGCACAAATGCTCTTCAAACCTTTTCCTTTTGTGTTATATAGAAGAAATAAAGTTACAAGCTGGAATGGCAAACGTGAATAACTAACTAAACTGCTTTTCCCACATGAGAGAGACAGGTCACAGTTGACCAGCGAGGCTGTATTAACATGGCTGTGGCGTGTAATTTGGTTTATGAGTCTGATAAAAGTCCATCGAGAAACAGAGGGAGATTGTGATGTCTTGCACAATATGACCAGCGGATTCCATTTCAGAAGCTCGGACCATAATAGCGCTCAGTGTGTTAAGAGCTATCAGAAAATCGGCCAACACACTGTCCCTCCAGCAATCATTACGCATATGTCCTCACCTACACACCAGGTAAAGCAAACACACACTAGAGCACGAAAAAAAAGCACTTGGCCCTGTCAGATATGGGGTATTGGAGTCCGAATGAGGTCCATTTAGTCGGCAGTGGTCTTGATGGTGGTCTCCATCGCAGAGGTGAGGGCCGGCGCTGGGGAGAGAGTGTTTACCTACATCCCTTTATTACCATCTGCTTAATGGCCTATGAATGTCTCCATGGATACTCAAGAGGGAGAGAGAGATGGATGGAGGGACAGAGATGGCTCCGATCGGAAAGGTAGGCTCTCAGCAGGGAACTCTGGCGCGTGTGCGCGAATGTGTTTGTCTTAATGCATGTGTGTGTATGTGTCCGGGGATACTTAGTGCAATGAGTGCAGTACTTCAAATGATTTCAGTTTACTGTAAGTGCAGCATCAAAACGTAAAAAAAAAAGAGGAAAAAGACGCAAACCGGTGGATGTGGTGTGTGTGAGGCGTGGAGGGTAAGCCTAGGTGTCGGGATGGGGAAGAGAGAGGTGGTTTAATGCAATAAAGCATGTTGTATTGACATCTCTGTTGTGTCTATTGATTCCCCATTATGTCCCTAACAAACCCGGGTGGACATTTTGTCATTCGCAATCACGTTAGCACTGGGACTCGCCGACGTTCCCGCTCAAATCCGATCTATACACACACACACACACATACGCGCACTCTGGCTGTGGACGGCAGGGCTGATCTTCCTTAATCAATACCTGTTTGAGGTTAAAACACTTTACGGCGCATCAAACTGTAAATTTGTATCAGTGTAAACACAGCTCTCCTGTGCAGACAGACACGCAAAGCTATCGAGTGACCCGATCGGATTTGACCTTTAACCTCAAGCAGACCCCTAAATTTTCCTAAACAGCAGCTACTTATGTTGCTCTTTCTGCATTTACACAGCAATTTCGTGGCTTTGCCAAAGTGAAGGGATGCAGACATATTAGTATCATAAAAACTATTAATGTATCATAATGAATTGTATTTTTCTTATATTAAGAAAGGTGCAAAAACAATCACAGTATCAGTGTAACAATACTGTAGTGTAACAAGATCAAGGTCTAAAAATGGTAGTGGGTCTGATAAACCTTCGCATGAACATTATTGACCGTTCACTCCAAGTTGATCATACAAGTGTGTGACCACTACTGCCAATATTTTTTTAAATTAAAGATCATTATTAGACGTATATTTACAAAAATATATATAATTATTATTAGTTTGCATTGCCTTTACCAGCTGTATGAAAATTAATTGCTTTTTTTATTAAGAAATGTGCAACAACATGATTAAATCACAGTATCAGTGTAACAATACTGTAGTATCAATACAGTATCAGTGTAACAATGTCAAGACCTAAAAAATGGTGGTGGGTCTGATAAACATTATTGACCGTTCACTCCAAGTTGATCATACAAGTGCAGGCCTGTAGACAGGGGGGTTTCGGGTGGTTCGAAAGACTCCCGACTAACAAAGATCTAGAATTTGTCCCATACATGAGCCAATACTACGGCATTATTCATTCATTTACTTTTTTTTCCAGCTAAGTCCCTTTATTAATCTGGGGTCGCCACAGTGGAATGAACCGCCAACTTATCCAGAATATGTTTTACGCAGCGGATGCCCTTCCGGCTGCAACCCATCCCTGGGAAACATCCATAGACTCTCATTCATGCACATACACTATACGGACAATTTAGCTTACCCAATTCACCTACACCACATGTCTTTGGACCGTGGGGGAAATTGGAGCACCCTACTATTCCATCATAAATTGTGAAAATAACCCATCGAAGAGGTCTTCAAGACTAATTGGAATCCTCTGTTGGCTGTCTCTTTGGCGTGACTAATCAGCTTTGGCCAATGCAAACTATTTTCATGAGCCCAAAATCCAGCTGTGCAAGAAAACATACAACATACAGTACATGTTTTAGTTTTGTATTATTCAAACGGCCTAATTCTGACTGAGGAAAGTGACTGAAATGCTGGCCAGTTTGTTTGTAACTTCAACAGATTCCTAATTTAATTATAGAAAATGATGTGAATAACTGCAAAACGGTCCACTTTTTGGGAAAAAAGAACTACCCTTTTCACCCGGCTGACTATGGGCATGAAGAGTCTAAAAGTCTATTACTTCTAGCAGCAATATTTTTAAATGAATGATTGTTATTAGACTGTATAGTTATAAGAATGAGTGTATCAGATTGCATTACCTCCACCAGCTAGCCAACATAGGCAATGTTTTAGATTAATTATTTCCATAAAAATAACTAATAATTATACACTTTTGTTTTCTTTGTGTTTTTCGTTCAGAAATTCTCAAACTTGAACTTAAATTGTTTTTAAAAACTGTCATCTCATATGTTTGGAACAAAACTTAGTTTTATTGTGTCAGCAAGTAGATCAGCCATCAAAGACAATATTAAGTGAATGTAAAATACATTTAATTTCAGTCTTACATACAGATAATAGACCCTGGTTAAGATTTTGGTTTTGCTTGTTACGCTTAACACTTTATATTCATGCGAAAAGCTGTAATATCTCAAAGATAAAATTACAGATGGTTAAATTAGTTGTTTAAAATTAATGTTTACAATTTAAACTTTTTGCTATTTACTAAAATAAATGCTGATGCCACAGTAACAGTGTAAAGCCTGCTAGAAAATAGACACTTCCCAACAGCCTAAGCACTCACAGGACATTATAAATATAGTGTGCAGACTATCCCAATCTCCCTGACGCCAAGATTTTACAGTAAACACTCTGGGCAAAAAAAAAAAAAAAATTGTTAGATATCTCATCGCCTAGGAAAAATCTAGAAAAAAAAGAGCTTTGAACTAATGCCCTTGATAGTGTCTATCATCTGTAAGTAAGGATGAACATAAATGTACTTTCCTTCACCCAACATAAAGATCTGTACTGGCTGCTCTGCTTGTCATTTTGACCTCTGCGGGATTTAATGTCAGCTGTGGCGCCTGGTGTCCATTTTGAGTCTTATATTATCAAAAAAAGTGAAAGGTTTAACCTTTGGCATAATTTTAAACGCTGGCAAAGGTTAAAGTCTTAAAACCAAGTGGCAACAAAACACCAAATACATTCGGCTCACTTATTTTCAATTTCATGGAAAACATTCAGTAAGAGATTATATAAAATGTGACGCACCAAGCTATTATGTCGTTTCCTCACTTTGAAACATGAATAAGCATAAGTGCCACCAAGTACTCAAGTACACTGATACCAGCAAAAGCATGAAAAAGCACGTTTAAAGTAACTCATTACAAAATTAGCCAATGTATTCACTATAATTTGTTCCTGTGCATAAAAATAAATGTCTCCAGCATTTCAGGAATCTTCCTTTCCAGCCAAAAACTCTTTTTATCCTCTCTCAGCATCCTCCAGTTCACCAGACTTCTGACCTAGAAGACAAATCCCAACCAACAGACTCAAACAAGTGGGCCAATCCAATTTTAACACTACCTGCATTTCAAGAAAGCCCATCACCATGTGGGCCCATTATGTGGTGCAGCTGAAGAAAGCTTAACGTCTGGCTCTTTGCTCATCAAGGCGCCAGTAAGTAATTAAAGATGCTCACTCTCAATTCTTAAGCTATAAACCTTTTTCCAGGCAGACGCCATATTCACTTTTGGTGGATGAATATGTGGCTGGCAACCAGACAGTCTGTTTAATTGGTGGTTGAAATTGTTTTCCTGTGTCGTCAACTTTTCTTCAAAATGCAACAAAAACACAAATTAAATCTCCTGACAACAGAGTTTATGAAAGTTAGTGTTTATCTATATGCACAACTTTTTGAGAGAAAAAATATTAACCTAAAAATATGGTGTCCACTCTCAATGGTGTATCTACTCTCTGTTAGCCAGTTTAGCTCTCACAAAACAGAGTTTTGCTAACAGGAAACTGAATTTTTAATTTCCCTGTTTACGTTTTAGCCTTTGTGTATTGGTGTGTGTCGTGTTTAGGTGTCACGTGGTCTTTAAGTGGCGCATACGTTTAATCCATCTGCTGGTTGGAAAATTTCCGCTTCGTTGAATGCCAGACGTTGCGCGCACACATTGCGCGCCCCCGCCCCCTTACTAATGCAGCACTTAAAACCAACACTCCTTGTACAAGTAGTCTAAAAAATACTATTAGCTTTTCATTAAAAACTGCAACAAGCATTCTTAGGCCTACCTCATATTTCAGAGTAATATAAGATGTTTCATCAAAACATAAAACTGTATATTATCTTTAATCATTTAATTTTAAGTTTAACTTATTAAATTATACACAACGGAATATTGCTGGCTTTTTACTTGAAGGCTATTACTCGTGTATAGCTACTATAACTTAAACAGCAAACAACAATGCAAAGTCAGTTAAGAGTTAACTAACAATTAAAGTTTTTTTTATATATCATTCTAAACCCTTAGTAGCTTAATATATTATTCATTAAATTAGTCAGGAATTTATGAGTGTAATACACAGCCGAATTAAGCTAGTAATTATGCAATTTATCCCTAAAGCACTTGAATTCGACAAAAACATCAACAAATAATTTGACATTCTCTCTCATCATTCTCAAACTTGTCGTTAAATTCGCACACACTCGCTTCGTCCTTTTTTCCCGCTGTCTGCGTGTATCGATCTCGGCGGAATCGATAAATTACCATGAATATTCCCTGAACCGGTCCTGAGAAGAGAGTCAGACGGCAGATGGAGAAGCAGATACGGGGAGGACAGAAGGATGAAAGAAGCCAAAAGAGGCCGAGACGAACCATTCAAACAGGGGCAATTATGTGCAGACCTCTTTTCAACTGAGCCAGCATTCATTAATACACACTCGTCGTGGCACATTTAATATATATAGTATATGCAAACACAAACGGAACTAAAAGCAGATTTCATAGGAAATACAATAGGTTGTGGATATTTCATTCAGATGGTTGTCAGGGGCAGAACAGGTGTTTTGGCTCTACATTTAGTTTTTTTTTTTTAAGTCATGAGGGGGAAAGAAAGAAGAAAAGAAAGAAAAGCTGTTACCCAGAGGGAAGCAAAGGTATCTTACCGGAGTTACCGGAGCGCAGAGGCAGCGGAGACTTGAGTCGCCAGGCGCTGAAATCAGGAGCGGTTCTCTGAAACACCAACGGCACCGGCAAGGGAACAAACATGATCCGTCGTCGTCTGGGCTTTGCTTCTATGGTCTCTTGTATTTGGCGCTTGTCTTGAGTTTCTTTGGTTGCTGTTTGTCAAGTAGACTGTTTTTTTGAGGTTGTTTCTTTTTGGTAATATTATTTGGTTTAAAATGTAGCTATAACGTAAGTAAATTGCTCAAGCTAGCTTTACATTTTTGGTATTGTGCCTCTCGGTCATTACTGCTTCCTCAGGGACGCTCTATCTCGGACTGACACACAGACGGATAGTCGGGATCTTCCAAGCAATGTTGTCTGAATATACATGAACACTAGTCACTTGATGCTTGTTTTGCGTCTCGGTTTAACAACTGCTTGGCCGAAAATCCGTTAACCAACTTACAAATGAGAATAACAAGACATTAGCGAATGTCGAACCGTTGGTTCAAACGGGGACTTTTTATAATTCAAACTCACTTGTTGTCGTAACTCATAACGTTTCCTGGGTTTTGCGTATCCCGCGCGAGACCAGGTGTGCGGCCGGTAAACGTCACAATGGCCTTGCGCGCGCCGCGATCTGCTTCCACTTTGGTTTCGGTTCTTATACAAATCTTGTCAAAATCTTGTTGACGTGAGTACAAAAACTATTTGGTTCATTACAATCAAGTCGCGGTTTGCTGGCTTTAAAACGGTTTGCAAGGGTTATTTGGTTACTAGCTCTTCTGCTGTGTGGTTTACCTCTGGCACATTGCATGCATTTCAAGCAGCATATAATTATTTTGTTTAAAATATAATAGAATCGATTAGCTAATACATTTAAATAAGCGCGTACTGTACGTATAAGGCTACGCAGCGGCTCTAAACGCTCCCCCTTTTCCTTTCCACTCGCGAGCCGGTAATTAAAACGCAATCAATCGATAAATAAATTAATAAGCAATACTACTCGGGCACGAAATGTTAGAACTGAACGTAAAGAAAACAACACGGTACCCGTTGAGCGGAATTCAGCTCTTTGGCTCTGTCCCACCACCATCCGTCTGTGTGTGCGTGTGTGTCCGTTACGATAGTCCCGTTATCTGGGAACCCCGGTAGCTTGCGAGCTCTGTCCGCCTCCCGGTACGAAAGCAACACTGAAGCGAGAGGAGCAGCCGCTATACTCCCCCCGCCCCCCTTTCTCTCCCTCCATCCAGACCTCCCCCTCTCCCCTTCCCTTTTTTTACTAATCCCATATAAGGCAAGCTATCCTGCGTATTGATCGCTTGATTACTCTTCATTATGATGACTCTGATGATCGCGGTGGGCCGCTGATCGATAAGCTTACACACATTCGCCGAGTGGCTTACAGCAGGTGATTATTTCCTCATCTACATCCAGGTATATAGGAAAAGCGTACGTCGATATGAGGAGCTGAAGACACTGATGCGTTATGATTATTTAACGTGAGGGGGGATTATACTAACAAACGGATTACGGCTACCTCGCAAAAGTTTCATTTGGTCTATTGCTAGTCTAGAGTGTCTCTCTTTCTCCAATTCTACCTTTCATTCCCTCTTTCCGACACACTGAATGCTGTCAGTAATAAAGCTACAATCCATGCCGCGCACTTACACTCCAGATTATTGCCGACATAGATTTTTTTAAATAGAAAAATCTATACGCTAAACATCGCAGTCAATACGGGAAAAATCGAAAGCGCGGTGCTTGATCCCCCCACCACCCCCCAAACTCACATTCGCCCCAATATCTCTCTCTCTCTTTCTGTCTATCTGTTCTATCCGAAGTGCGAGATTTGATATGGATCAGTTATTGATCAGGGTATCACAAGAATATAACACTTAGCCTACAACTAAATTTTCTTCACTGATTTGAATCACACACATATCTATTTATTTCTTTTGCTTTATTTTTTAAAATCGTATTTTCCTGCAACACAACAGGCTTACAATGGTTCCTTGAGCTTTATTGTCCCCAAGCACCCCCTCCATTTGACAGATGACATCCGTGTGTCCAACGAGCAAGAGTGGGGGGGAACGGAAGAAGAAGAAAAAAAGAAGCGACAAGTTGTCCTTCACGAATCCCCCTCGCCTGAAAGGGCACGCGTTGCGAACCCCCCCATCCAAACTCCTTCCAGACAAAAGCAATTATTTCTTGTAGAATATAGTGTGTTTTGCGCGTCTATAGCGCAGAGAAGGAAGAAAGGTGTGCAGACTGAAACACAGTTTCCAAATATGACATTTCCATTTGGTTACATTCAATGGTCAGCTCACAGTATATATCTGAGCACCAATAGCCACTGACATTCTCTAAAAAAAAGAATAATAATAATAATAAATGCAAAAAAAAAAAAAAACTCTTCAGTACTCAACTACTTTAACACCTAAAGCACCTGGCATAAAAATAAAGTCCACCTAATTTTCTTTAATCAGAAATTAATACCATTTCCAAAATCATTATCATTATTTATGCTCCTTCTGTTGTGATAAAAACATAAACAACTAGGCGATCAATAGAAATAATCATTACCCAGTGCACACATAAAAAGAAACTTCCTCCTGTGTGTGTCTGGGTGGGTGAACCAGACAGCGATAGTGAAAGAGTTCATCGTTAAATGGCAATGTCATGTTGACAAATGCGTTGGTTGAATTAAATTCTCTCTCATCAATAACAAGGCGCCCCAATCAATACCAGCTTACAATTATATCAACACCCCCTCTTGCTGTAACAAGCAGCTAATATCATGGCTAGGACACATTCCCACTGCGGTGCAACACGCAACGCCACACAATACCATTCTTGCTCAGATAAAAAAAAAACATCAATCTATATATATATATACTGTATATATATATATATATATATATATATATATATATATATATATATATATATATATATATATATATATATATACACACACACACATTTGAAGTCAGAATTATAAGCCCCCCTGAATTATTAGCCCCCTGTTTATTTTTTTCCCCAATTTCTGTTTATCGGAGAGATTTTTCAACACATTTCTAAACATAATAGTTTACAACTCATTTCTAATAACTGATTTATTTTATCTTTGCCATGATAATAGTAAATAATATTTGACTAGATATTTTTCAAGACACTTCTATACAGCTTAAAGTAACATTTAAAGGCTTAACTAGGTTAATTAGGCAAGTTACTATATAACGATGGTTTGTTCTGTAGACTATCGAAAAAAAAAATAGCTCAAAAGGGCTAATAATTGACCTTAAAATGGTTTTTAGAAAATTGAAAACTGCTTTTATTCTATCCGAAAAAAAAACAAATACGACTTTATCCAGAAGAAAAAATATTATCAGACATACTGTGAAAATTTCCTTGCTCTGGTAAATGTCATATGAGAAATATTTTTTTTAAAAATCAAATAGGAACTAATAATTCTGACTTCAACTGTATATAACATCTAAATTTACCATATGCAACTTTAAAAACAATGCAAAGATCTAAAAAAAACAGGCAACCTTTGTTTGACTTCAGCCATTGTCAGTTCAATTCTTGAATGATGGAGGTAGAAGTGATTCGAGCAGGGACTTGCACACTTTCTCTCTTCAGCTGATCTAATGATCAGTGCTGACATATTGTCAATACCCGGCTCAAGCCTGCCAATACCTCTAATACAAATCCATCCTCTGCGCCGTAGCTCTCTTTTAACACACACGCAGGTGGGCAATAATTGCACGGTGCTAATGTTGTCTTCCCTTTAATCACCAATAGACATCGGATCTTGACAGTCTGTTGGCTCACCAATACAATATTGGCATTTGTAGTTTCCTCGTTCAACGCATCATTGATGAATGGAATTTGTTTCGCACCTTTCAAAGATTTACTCGAATATATATTCAATTAATTTTATATTACTGCAACAAATGGCCTTTGTAATCTCGTGCAGTTGGCTGCTTACATCTGTTTGAGCTTTTCTTGCATATCCCGCCAAACAGTCTTACAATATTTCAATTTCACACATTTGCTTAAAGGGGCTAAAATTCACAAACAAGATTTTATTTCTTCTTCTTTTTTTTATTAATGCATCCTTTACAGCAGCTCCCACAATAAGTATTTTCCATTTCATACAGATTCTACCATCATTCCACGCTATGCTAGTTTTAACGCGATCAAAGACTTGGGAGACAGCAGCTGAAGATCCAGCAGTCAGTGCTGGTAAAAGACATCGACCCCCAAAGTGCTGGCGATGTGTCTCGCCCGCAGCGGCCTGCAGCGGCCTAATGCTATGACATGGAAGGGGCTATCAGTAGCGCACAGACTAGCTTGAGAGGGGGAGCTGATTTTGCCCTGTCAGAGGCCTGCTGAATATGTGATCCACCGTTACAGCGGAAGAGGATAAAGCCCCAATACCCCGTCTGTGATCTTTATGGGGTGCCGAGTGTGTGTGTGCGTGTGGTGGAGGCGAAAGGTAAAGCAGGTTATTCTGAGTGAGTGTGTGTGGAGTGGGGAATAAGTGTGTGCTATTCTAGGTGTCAAGTGAGATGTGCATTGAAAATGATGTATACAAATATGTATAAATTATTAAAATATATACAGTGCTCAGCATAATTGAGTTCACCCCATTTTGAAATTGAATATTTATATATTTTTCTCTGTGTGTTTTGGTGCATTTAAACAAAACAGATTTATTAAACAGAAATATTTATTAAAATAATATTTTAGTCATCAAACATATTAAGAAATTGAAAGATAATAGATTTAAATTCAAGCAAAATATTGCAAAAAAAGAAAGAAAAAATTTACAACCTACAAAATTTCAACTAAATTTTTCAATTCTTTTGCTTTTCTTAATTTTACCTGTTTTTTAATATTATATATATATATATATATATATATATATATATATATATATATATATATATATATATATATATATATATATATATAAATTTAATATTATTATTTATATGATATTCTTCTAAAACATCTAAATTTGGGTGTACTATAGTTTTTGGACTGTTATTGTAAGTTATTTTAATAGATAAGCTCCAGATTTGGCTTCAGTACTGACTAATCTAATGTATATGCCCAATACTGTACAGCTTCCTATAAAAAATATGAAAATATGAGATAGATTAAAAGATAGATTTTTGAGGGTTGAGCATTGTATATAATATGATTTGTTTTCACTATAATGTAAAAATGTTAAATAATAATATAACATTATAATTTCAGATATAATTTTTAGAAGATGAAATATCATTATTACATGTATACATTGTTAAGTGGCCTAAAATCCCATGAAAATATCTTCATAAAATATAAACTACTACTTTCACTATATTAATTACGCATAAATTATAACAAATATTTAAATATAATGTTTTTAATATATATTAGTAATTATATTACATTTAATAATAATAATAATATTATTAATTAATATATTTTTAAATATAAATAAATATTTGCTTGTTCTCCCTGTGCAGGCGTGAGTTTCCTCCGGTAGTTCCTGCACTGTAAAAAATTGTATGATCAATTAGTCCTGACAGCATATGTTTTTAGATCATTGTAACTTAGTAAAACTAAGTTAATCATGTTCTAACATAATTTTTTAATTTACGCAAGCTGTTTTATTATAAGTTCAGCGGACTCCTAAGGTTAATTTGATTCAACCTTAAAATTTAAGGCAACCAGGATTTTCTTACAGTGTGTTTCCCCCACAGTTCAAAGACATGCGTTATAGGTGAATTAAATAAACTAAATTGGCCATAGTGTATATTTGTGAATGCAAGAGTATACAGATGTTTCCCAGTGCTGAGTTGCGGCTGAAAGGGCGTCCGCTGCGTAAAACATATGCTGGAATAGTTAGCGGTTCACTCCGCTGTGGCGACCCCTGCTTAATAAAGG
>NC_079453.1:7831066-7846066 GCF_903798145.1 Danio aesculapii
TGCATCGCAGACCTTTTACAAAAAATAAATAAATAAATAATTTATATATATATATATATATATATATATATATATATATATATATATATATATATATATATATATATATATATATATAACTATTATTGCCTCCAAAGATACATAAAAACATTAAATCTAAAAAAAAATACATCATCTGTCATTGGCATCTCTGTTTTTATTTCAGGAGAGGAGAGCAGTGTAGATTCATGATGTGACATTTACCCACACATGCTTCTAGCTGGACATCTGTGTGTGTTTCTCTGCTTTAATGTGTGTGTGTGGCCGTGGGGGTTGAGGTTTAGGCACTCTTGAAGGTTAGGTTCAGTGTCACTGGTCAAGGTCAGGTGTTAATTCATGAAAGCGACTGAGAGGGAACGGCACAGAGACAAAGAGTGAAAATCTACTTAATTTAGAAAGACTGCAGAATCTGACCACACCAAAACTCACGACCACACCATGACTGTTAGATGACCAGCCTTAACGCCAATGGTTTCTTTCTCTCCATTCATCTCTCTTTCCTCCGCTTACCAGTTTGACCAGCGGGGTCAGCCTCCAGCGAATGAGGTCATTCGTCTGGGATGAAATTGCCCTTCGACCCCTCAACTTGATCGCTTGCCCGCATTTTAACCACCTGGACAACCAACCAGCACAGAGCTCACGAAGCGTGCGTGTGTGTGCATGTGTATGTGTGTTTGTCACAAAACAATCAAATCACTTTATTCATTGTCTACATAAATGTTTTACAAAGCTAAATATATATCGCCAGTGACGATAACATGTCCATAAATTAACCTTTCGGATACTATTTGTTTAGATATATCCATCAGGAATAAAGCAAAGCCTTACATGCATGCGCGCACTTGATTTGCTCCCTAATATAAGCACACACAATGAAGACGGCGAAAGCCAAAGCAAAGCATCGGTGTTGGAGGTCAATACCTCACTGACTCTCCTTATGATGGCACATCAAAAAGTCGATGATCAGCTCAAGAGAATCAAAGCTATTGATTAAACACTGACCAAACATGACATCCACTGTGCAATCCAATCCTTCTATCATTATTTATTATTCAGAGCCTTTAATATTTTGGAAGAACAAAGTTATTTCATTTACTTTCATTTATTATACTTTCTGGTATTTATATTTAATATACAATCACATAAGGACATATAAAATATTTGCATGTATCCTATAGTGATACAATTTCTACATTTATTTTTTGAGTACAAATATGCACACAACTGATATCTGCACAATATCAAATCTATATGACTGGACTTCTAATATATATTGTTTGACGTGTATGCTGGACATATGCTTTTTCACTAATGAAATATATAGCGCAATAATGCCAGAAGAGGATGCGCGCTCTCGCGGCCAGCGCGTCTGGAGACTGACCAGCTGCCCTTTGACATTGAGGTCGTGAGCTAATGGGCTTTGCACAGCTTTGCACATTGTGTGGACAAATGGTATTTTTTAATGTTAACGTCAGGGTTGTTTGTTTTTTCCTCTCTCTTTTTTTATTTTAATCGTCAAAGCCTTTTGCACTACAAGTTGGAGTTGAGATCGTTGTTGAAGTTGAAGGATTGATATTATTTTGCAGCTTCTTGCTGAGGTGCGCGAAATGTTCAAGAATATCAGAAAACATTACGAACGTGACGAATTATTCAAGACAAAAAAAGTGTTGAAAGTCACACGCTTTATTTATCTCCCGCTTTAGTCGGGGAATGCGAAAGATGCGCAGATTACTGCGTTAAATTAGTGAAACATGAATATTACTTTAACTGCTTTATTATGCAATTTTTGTCTGTGATTTTAAATTATTTAAAATGAATCATTAGGATAATTAATATCAAAATCTTTTATTTTGTATATGCATGCATAATAATTAATTACATAATTTATATTGCAGTTCTAATACCAGGAAGAAAAAGGTTGAGTGAAGAAGAAATCCAATGCTTGACTATTGCGTTGCCCTGAATTTGTGATCTGCCGTTTCGAGTCCTTACAAACACCTGCAAATGCAGGGATCAAAAAATGTTTCACTTCAGTTATTCTGCCATATTTTACATATAAATAATTATCATAAATCTAAATAATTATTACGCAAATTAAACAAAAATATTCATAAAATTGTCAATGCATTATTATGCATTAATAAAACTCGTATTTGCTAACTCACGTTTGATTTAACTAATTTGATATTTGCATATTTGCATTTTTAAAAAACAAATATATAGGCTATTCGCGTTCTTGCTTCGTTTATAAAACATGCTAGATAAATCATTCTTTTAGTTCCTAATCCTAATTTGATGACTAAAGTCGAAGGCATATAACCACAATAAAATATTCAATATTTACATAAATTTGCGTTTATTTTAAATATCAAATCTTAATCTGTTCGTTAAATTCAAGTCCTATGCTTGCATTTTGAATATGCAAAAATGCAAAAACACTAATGCATAATTAAACAATAAATGCAAATGCTTCCATATTAATTTAATCAATTTAACAATCATCTAAATATATAGTATATAATACACACCACAAATCTAAGAGCAGCAAATGAATACTGACCAATGCAAACTAACTTTTCAAATGCAAACTAAATTTCAATTGTAAATTCGATGATTCAGTTCACAAAACGGAAAGACTTCACTTAATACAAGAAACTGTAAATGTGATTCAAACCAGGATGAATTTAATAAAATAAACATATAAAGCAAACAGGAAAAATCAAAGAGCGTTAATTATGTGATAGAAATATACACGCGATTACTTTTTATTCTGCTCTGAAACAGACTGGCGGACACGAGGAAAGTTTGCATCTTGCAATTGCTAAATAACAATAAAGCTTCAGAATCATAAACCAACAAATTCTACACATATAAACATGTATATCGCATAAAATATATAGACAAACGCACACATAAGCATAGATACATAGATTATTTTTTGCAGACAAGTAATAGAAACGCCTTGTTGCTAAATTTCATATACAATAAAAAAGGCAAACCAAAAGTCAGTTTCTGAAAAATTTAAATGCCCAGACAGTCCTAAATCGTATTTGTAGAACTCAAATTATGTATTTAGATTATGTTTAAGATTATATCCTAAAAGTAATTGACAGACACTAAAGGAGAACCAGGTGAGAGAATGGGCACAGCTCGTCTTAAGAATGCTTACGTGGGGTAATATCAGATAAAAATGCTCTATTTTTCGACAAATAAATCATTTAAATATCTATAAATTAAATGTTTACGTTTCTAATGTTTCTAATACCTTGGCCTTCAGCACTACATCGTTTTTAGATATATAAAATAAGTTAAAGACATCCAAGCGAAGCCATTTACGCGGCCATTACAGCTTCCAGAAGACAGACAGAGGGAGTTTAAACCTGGAAGATGTTCACTGAATCTTTGTAGTTGGTGTCAGCACGTCTCTCTCTCCCTCTGTCTGTCTGTCTGTCTCCCTCTCAGTCTCTCTAGATAGAGAGATACCAGCCGCGCGCTCGAGACATCAAACGCGCGCGCGCCGGGAAGAAGTGTCTCTCGCTCCCCTCTCGACCTGTCGATATCCCGATGGCAGTTCGCTCTTTATAAAAGTCACAATTCCATCCTTTTAATTGATTTCTCATAATTAACTCAGTGTGTTCATCGATTTCCACTCGACGGCGCATCGGCCTCTTTATCCGGGAACACGCCGGTCGCGAACATGAGGCCTTATTATTTTCGCGTTAACTGAAGCCGAATAAATATTGACCACATTCAATATCAATTAAAGCCCAACGGCACTAAATAATCCCACTGTTTCTGGCCACCGGGGTCCCCTCGACAGGTGGAGAGGTCGTCAAAATGGAGGTAAAGTGTGTATTTTTAAAGCTGGGCTGAGCTACACGTATCTTTCTTGAAGTTATGCTTCATCAGTTTCCCATTTGATAGATAGATTTATTATTAAACTACACAAACATTACGTAAATGACACAAATATATTTGAATATAATTAATGGAAACATGAATATGCATAAATATCTACCTGTTTAACATTCTGAGAAAAGAATAATAAAATTATATCATTTTAAAATGTGTTATTGATGCTATTAAATATAATAATAAGATTTAGAAGATGGATTAGAATAAGCAAAAAATGTAGTAGGTTATATAAAATATAATAATCTGTTAAATTGGGTGAAGCACTGTCCTCTCAATGTCAAAGATATGTCTTTTATTTTCGTAGACATCTACATTAGGCACCATTTGAGTTTATAACAGGTGTGTGTTTTAAAATAAACCAAATTCTTTTTGAAGCTAATCAAAAATATTACACTTGTGAAAGGCAAGCTATAGTGGAGTGAACAGCGGGAGCAATTCAAGGGGTCCAAATTTCTCAATTTTCTTTTTACAAAGGAAAAAAAAAAGAAGCCCAGAATCTCAAGCTATCGGAGACAACCAGGTCTGGAAATTCAGGAACAGAGAAAGGCAGTGTGAGAGCAAAGCAAGGACAGGAGAAAGGTTTATCATGGCTTTATCAAACAGGCACCTGACAGGATAATGGTCACTAACTCAATGTGTAATTATCAGAGAGCGGGAGGGTCAATCTTGCACGTACTTTGCGCATCTATATGAAACGAAAAAAGAAACATTGCATCTGGTTTGGTGAATTTAGCTTTATTAAATCTCACCAAATGCAACCACAAACTAATTATAATATTGCACCTCCCACTTGAGCATTTCTTCCCAAACTTATAACTTATCAGTAAATAAACAGAATCCAAAAACCAAAAATATGGAGGAAGGAATGAGTCAAAAAGAGAAAGTGAGCGAATGAAGAAGCTGAGAGGGGAGGAAAAGTGAGAAGAAATAAGATGGTGTAAGAGTGGATCAGAGAAAGAGAGAGGGCCAAAAGAACGCGGGCGGAGGGAGGGATGCGGAGGCCCCTTCTCTGTAGAATCAAACCCCTCATGAATTAAACGCTTTAAGGCTCTGAATAGGAGGCACGTGCAGGAGGGCCTCTGAGAATAAAAAACGCTCACCCCATCTGGCTCTTTCAGGGAGAAAGAGTGAGCCCGAAAGAAAGAGAGAGATCAGGAGAAAGTGGAAGATCAATGGGCGTGACATGGCGAGAAACCGAGGAAGTGCGAGATATTTGGGGGTCTGTGTGGGACAATGTAAAAATACTAGCATTAAATGATATAATGAGGACTCAAACTTGAACCCAAGAAGGCATGTGCGCCGTTGTCATCACCGACCTTTAATCTGTGCGCGACCTTCAGACACTTTTTTTTCCTTCCATCTCTCCTTCTCTCACTTTCCCTTGTTGTGCCCAGCATCTTGGCTGTTTCCATGACGACCGAGTAGATACTGATGGGGAAGAGGGCCACATTTGTGAGGGAGCCTGAGTTGTTGAGGGGTGGGACTCCACTTGATGGACATTGGCACATTTCATCCATCATACGTGACTTAATGGGCGAGGCTCATAATTCTGCATGCATAAACAAAAATGAAAGTGCAGGGTTACTCAGATAAAACTTGCACAATGTTAATCAATATGTCTGTCTTTTACAATTATTAAGCATTCAGAATTAAGTCTGTGTAACTTGCACCCTGCTGGATATGTAGTATTTCTTAAAAACATTGTACAATTCATCCTCATTTATTTTCTTTTCAGCCTATTCCCTTTATTAATCAGGGGTCGCCACAGCGGAATGAACTGCCAACTTATCCAGCATATGTTTTACACAGCGGATGCCCTTCCAGCCGCAAACCAACACTGGGAAAACAATTCATCCTCATCAAATGAAATAAACAAAATTATTAATTATTATGATTTTCTATACAGAGCATAATTAATGCCACAAAATTTTTATTTTAAGTCAGCAATGCACATATTACACATAAATCATCTATATATAAAAATATAACTTCAACATTTTTATTAATTACTTTATTTTCCACTTATTTAAACGTCCTTCTGCACTCAGAAAAAAATATATTTTTTTGTTTGTTCAAACTACTTATTTAAAATGAGCTGAGGCAACACAATTGTTGAGATTTCATTGGGACAACTTAATTTTTTATGTTTAATCCACATAAATTTGTTAAAAGTGTTAACCTAATCAATTTGTGATGGGACAACATGAATGAATTGTGTGGAACCCTGCATGTTACAGTGTGTGTTCTTGTGTTGATATGTATGTATTTATGTATCCTGAGCTCCTGAAAAACCACAAAAGATTCCTTGCGTGTTTTATTTGACTAATTCTGATTTTGATGTATCAAATAACTTGAAAATAAAATGTCAAAGTATGAGAGAAATTGTGTTTTATTTTTATACACTGTTACATATCTTTTAATATAAAATTTAAACAAATGTATTACTTCTTAAAATAAATATAAAAGAAAAAGTAATTATAGTACATTTGATCATATTTCAAAATATTAAACATTCTTGCTTAATTAGCCTTTGAGGCAGGAATGTAGCAGACATTTTAAAAGTGGGGGGACAGCTGAATAAGATCCAAAAGTTTACCTTCATATGATTAATAATCACCTGTTTCTTAATGGTCTGTCTCTAAAAGCACTGTAAAAAATGCAGGGTTCCACACAATTTATTCATGTTCTCCCAACACAAATGGATTAAGTTAACTTAACACCTTTAACAAATTTATGTGTATTGAACAAAAAAATTTAAGTTGTCTCAATGAAATTTGAAGAATTGTGTTGTTTCAGCTCATTTTAAATAAGTAGTTTGAACGAGCAAAAAAAAATAAAAAATTTTTGAGTGAGTGAGGGGGACATATGCCCCCCGTTTGCTACGGCCCTGCTTTGAGGATACTGTGATACTTTTAATATGTCATCAAATATACAGGATAATAAGTTAAGAAGTCAGCTTTAGATTATAAAATCTTATATACCTTCAGCAGCACAAAGTCGTCGATTGTACCCCAACTTGAAGGCTCTCAGAGGGAAAAGCCTTTTCATTCCTAAAAACCAAACATATCTCTTAGATGTATAACATAACTCTTAATCAGATGACATGACATGTTTTAAACAACCTTTATTAAACATTTAACAAGTTTTGATCACATACTTACTTAAGATAAAGATTTTTTTAATGGCATTTATGGTTCCATGAAGATACTTTAACATCCATGTAATCTTCTTATTCCACAAAATAATTTAGATTGAAAAAGGGTCGAAAAGGGGATTATCGAATTTTTCTTCCCAATGCGAAATAATGGTTCTTGGAAAAACATTTATATTAAAAGAATAGTTCACGCAAAATGAAAATTTACTCAGTATATTTTTTCAAAACCTTTGAGTTTCTTTCTTCTGTTGAACACAAAGATGATATTTTGAAGCTGAAAACCTTTAACCACTGACTTAGAGAGTGGGAAAAACAAATGCTATTGAACTCAATGGTTTCATGTTTCCAGATTTCTACAAAATAACAGAAAATAGAAGCTTTGAAACAAGTACAGGGTGAATAATTGATGACAGAATTTAATTTTTTGAGTGAACTATCCCTTTAAAAGCGATATAAGCTTTTTTTCCCAGGCCTCTTTATACATTTAAGAGTTTAGAGGCCTAAGTAATTTGTGTATCAAATGTGATACAGCAGGTTTTATAGATGCACTAGCAGTTCAGCTAACCGTTTTTATTGTTTAGAGATCTCAGTGACGCAACTGAATATCTCAAATAACTGTAATCATGCTCTTAATCACAGAAGCTCAAGCCCTCTTTGGTCCACCTGTATCTCCTACACGGTTCTTCGAGCGCGTCCAAAATGCTGCCGCTCGACTTGTATTTAACCTCTGGAAATTCTCTCATTTTCCGCCTGTGCTCAGCTCTCTACACTGACTGCAAGAAATAAACCCAAGACACTGTTCTTAGCCTGCAGAGCTGCCAATGGCCCGTAGAACCATTACCTAAAATCCTTCATCAAACTTGTACACCTCAGTCTGGTCAGTGTGATCAGCCACTTCTGGTCGCTTAAATCCCTTCAACTCAAGAGGTTCCTACACCTCCATGTCCAGAATTTCCTCTTCGTGGGTCCTGGGTTCCTCAGTTTTGACAAACTTCAAATATCAAGCAGATTATTATCTTTTATTCATTCATTCATTTTCTTTTCTGCTTAGTCTTTTTATTAATCAGGGGTTGCCACAGCAGAATGAACTGCCAACTAATCCAGCATATGTTTTACACAGCTGATGCCCTTACAGCCGCAACCCAACATAGGGAAAATTATAAATTTATAATATATATTATTTCAATGTGTGGAGATATACTGTATCATCTTACCTCAACAAAAACACACACTTGGTTTAATATATTGCAAAAAAAAAAAAAAAATTAATCCTCAACTGTTCCACTAAGAATTAGTTTGAACTGAATTAGGTCTAAACAACATTATTTACAAATGTTTCTTCTTATTGGATCTTTATCCCTTAAACTGGAAACGTAACGTTACCAAGACGGTAACTTTGTTTTGAACATGGCAGCGAAGTTATAGCTTGTCTAACGTACATTTTAACAACTAGGAACCAGCTAGCTGGACAAATTTGTAACATTGTGGCTGTCGGTTACATGGTTACTATCATTTACTGTAATAAAATCATGTTTAATTTTCGTGTCTAGCCAATACCCATCTTGGACCTGCTAAAAACTAGCCGTCGTCTTCCAAAACAAGACATAACCGCCTTGTTTTTTGCCGGCCAAAAACATTTATTCGCTCTGGAGACTTAAATTAAGCTCAAATCGTTTTGAAGAGAAAACGTATGCTAACATAAGGTACACAAACGTTTTATGAAACGCAAATAATAATGTAAATATAGGCCTAAACAGTATTTTTTCAAAGTGCACCATAAGGGCAAGACCCTAATCAGTTAGCTAAACTAATAAATTAATTTATTTTCGATCAACTGATTTTTTTACGTCTTGAGTGGTACGCTTTGATCTAATAACAAGAAAATTGTTATTTCAGATTAAGATTAAATCTTTTATACCCCAATTTATCTAATAAGAAGTCGTAAATGTACCAAAACATGTGTAGCTAGCATCACCTGAGTGAAAAGATGAACTTCATTCTGAAGAATCAAATCATGGATGTCAACTCGGCGTCCAGATAATCAACATGAAAGCACTTGATTTGGCGAGTTTGGTCGCCATCTAGCGGTGTGAATTGCACTTTACATTAGTAAATATTATGAAGTTTCACCCATTGTTGCTTGTTATTATAATTTAAACTCCCTCAAGCAGAAAGGATCGATTAATTTTTTTAATAATAAATATGTTTAAGTATGTTTTTAGCTACAAAAGTTTGATTAATTTCGTCAAAGTTCACTTACATGACGTTCATGACCAGGAAGTTCAGTTCACCTCAGAAAGTCACCCTAGCAACAGCTCGCCGCTGGCTCCAGAGCTTTCCGTGAGTATCCCTGTCATTATGTGTTGTACTTTTTAATAGAAGTATAGTTTTAAGTGTTTACACTTATAAAGGTCTAAATAATATATACCAGGGTAACCTGTTATTGAGTATAAAAAGCACCCAAAACAAAAGTAAACCCTAAAAAATGTATAGAGATACAAAATGTACATGATAGCTTCATGAGTTTGCCATGTTTAGTCCTTATTTCCTCATTTCTCTTAGGAGAAATGAGTTTAAACTTAAACCCTTGATTAAAAAGAGCTTAAACTATATTACTCAAATATACAATTTTGGCAAAGAGATTCTTTTGGACATGTTTAGCTTCATCCTTTACATTTTTACAAGTTTTAAAGCATTCAGTGTAATTTTTGAACATGTTTTGTTCATTAAACACCTGTTAAAGTTATTGTCTTATCTGAATATTACCCAATTGTTGCAAGAGCACTGTGTAATTGGGGCACTTTAATGTATTTGGACGAGCTTTTAAAACATTTTTAAACTAGTACACATCTGAAAGTGTTCATAGCCCTATAGAAAATATGCATCAAAAACTTCTTACATTATAAACTACTACTTAAAAACTACAATATTTAACTGCTATAGTACATATAAACTACTATAGCTATCAAACTATTTCATAACTGTAACAAGCAATTCAATCGTAACTTAATGTTAAAACAACTATCATAACTTTATCAATATGTGGCTTTTTTGGATTCTCGGAAGCTGTAGAAATGAAAAAAGTAAAGCAGGAAATATGTTGGGACCATTGTTTTTGTTTACATTCCTCAAAATGGTCTATATATATACACTGAATATTATGTGTGAAGGGAAAACATATGCAAAAACGTCCTTTGTGCCATGTTTTGTATTATTTTACGTTGTAGCTTTGAAGAACAAAAGATGATTTAAACATTTCTGAACCTTCATTATTATTAGATTTAATTTATTTAAATTTTTTTTGCTTTAAGACAAGATCATGCCACTAAATAAGGGTAAAAAGTTCTAATAGTAACCATACTCCCCTAGTTGATGGATTACATTTAGAATCAGAAGCAATTTTTTCATTAGAAGTTTTCATTCATTCATTCATTTTCTTTTCAGCTTAGTCTCTTTATTAATCAGAGGTCGCCACAGCGGAATGAACCGCTTACCGAAACTTATCCAGCATATGTTTTATGCAGGGGGTGCCCTTTTAGCCGCAACCCAACACTGGGAAACACCCACACATTCTTGCATTCACACACATACACTAAGGACAATTTAACAATCTAACATGTCTTTGGACTGTGGGGGAAACCGGAGCATCCAGAGGAAACCCTCGCAAACACGGGGAGAGCATGCAAACCCCACACAGAAATGGCAACTGACCCAGCCGAGGCTCGAACCAGTGACCTTCTTGCTGTGAGGCAATCGTGCTACCCACTCCGCCATCGTGACATACTAATTTGCACAAATGTCTACCACAAAAATCAGAACATCATATGAAGTTGCATTCAGAACTCTTGTTTATTTGTTGTGATATATTAGATTCAAATTTTTTATAGAAGGGGATTTGGGAGTCTTTTTTTTGACTATACTGCAATTTAGAAAATACAGTGAAAGGCCAAAAGACTAATTAAAATTTCTTTGTAGAAAAAAATGTACAGAAAAGTCAGGAAAACTGTACGGTATGTACATATCCCTCAGTAAAAACCTTTAGAATATAGAAATGGAAAAAAACTGTGAAGTTTAATGCAAGTAAATGCTTGAAAGTGCAGATTTATGGCCCAACGGAGGAGAAATAATACTAATCTGCACAAAACAGCCTTAATTAATACCTAAAGTAATACATTGTGATAAAAGAAACAATTAAGAGTGTATATTTTTTTACTTAAAAAACTTTATAAATAGCTAAAAAAATCTCAAAATGTATAGATCCACAAAAAAAAAACTGTTTGTGGCTGCATTCTCACCTTCAAACTCACAATTTTTACCTTGATCTCTTGATATAGACTAAACTAATCCAACTAATCCATCTTATGAAATACATAACCATAAGTTACCTATATAACTAAATAAAAATCACCCAAAACATCTTTACCCAACCAAACACTACGTCCAGACTGCCAAACACATCATCCACACCTGCACCCGCAGAACCCCCCTCCCCTCCTCCCAAACACACAATTACTCATCACCCAAACATTAGCACTGGTCAGCCGCTGACCCCTCCCCCTCCTCCACTGACCCCTCCCCCTCCCGCTGACCCCTGCGACCTCTCCGCCAGTTGCCAAGGAGACAACCTTGGCGCACATCTGACCATTGCCCCCTCCCTTCCCCCTTCAGCCGAGACGAGGCGGGCGATCGATACTCTATCACACAGAACAGTGGAGCGAGAGAGAGAGAGGGAGAGAGAGAGAGAGACCGAGCTCCGCATTGAGCACAAAGATTAAAGCAGGCAGGACAGCTGACAATGTGTGTGTGTGTGTATGTGTGTGTGTGTGTGTGTCTGTGTGTGTGTGTTTCATAATGAGCAGACATATTTCTGTTATTTTGGAGAGTTGGCTTCAAGGCATGTTTGTAATTCTGTTTTTAGAGGTGTGGTTTAGTGTGTGTGTGTATGTGTGTGTGTGTTTGTGAGGCCTCTTCATCATCAAAATGAAACAGCGGCTGAATGTAACCAGGGAATTCATCAAAGACTTTACTGCAGCCCATCTCCTCCTTTCTCTTTCATATATAAAACCAAAACTGTATATATATATATATATATATATATATATATATATATATATATATATATATATATATATATATATATATATATATATGTATATATATATATATATATATATATATATATATATATATATATATATATATATATATATATATATATATATATATATATAGATTTAAAGATTTAAAAAATTAAGAGCGCTTGACAATTCTCGGTTTTCACTGGATTTGTTAAGTGCTGGTTTCAGTAAAATGGTAGATTAGATCGATCTCGTTTCAATTGTTTTGATTGAAAATCAGGGTTATTTCACCAAGTCAGAATTATTTGCTCCCCTGAGTTATTAGACCCCCTATTTATTTTTCCCCCCAATTTCTGTTTAACGTAGAGATTTTTTAAAGACGTTTCTAAACATAATAGTTTTAATTACTCATTTCTAATAACTGATTTATTTTATCTTTGCCATGATGACATTAAATAATATATGACTAGATATTTTTCAAGACACTTCAATACAGCTTAAAGTGACATTTAAAGGCTTAACTAGGTTAATTAGGTTAACTAGGCAGGTTAGGGTAATTAGACACGTTATTGTATGACGATGGTTTGTTCTGTAGACTATCGAAAAACAAAATAATTAGCTTTAAGGGGCTAATAATTTTGACATTAAAATGGTTATAAAAAAATTAAAAACTGCATTTATCCTAGCCGAAATAAAACAAATAAGACTTTCACCTGAAGAAAAAATATTATAGGAAATACCGTGAAAACTTTCTTGCTCTGTTAAACATTATTTGGGAAATATTTAAAAAAGAAAAAATAATTCAAAGGGCGGTAATAATTCTGACTTAAACTGTTTATTAAAGGGTAAAACGTTTGTATTGTGTTGTGTTAGCATGTTTGAATACTTGGAACGTTTCTTTCATTCATCCATTTTCCTTGGGCTTAGTCCCTTTTTTTTATCAGGGGTCGCTACAGCAGAATGAACCGCCAACTTATCCAGCATATGTTTTACGCAGCGAATACCTTTCCAGCTGCAACCCAGTACTGGGAAACACTCTCACATTTACGCTCATACTCTACGGACAATTTAGTTTATTCAGTTCACCTATACCAGATGTCTTTGAACTGCGAGGGAAACCGGAGCACCCGGAGAAAACCAACACAATCTCACGGCAATTCGTAACTTTTTGATTTAGTGGCTAATTCGTACAATCTAATTCGTACAATTTAGTACGATTTGCTCATCCGCCAATGACGGTTGGGTTTAGGGGTGGGGTTAGGTGCCACGCCTCCTTTTTAAAATCGTACAATTTCGTACGACTGAACTCGTACGAATTCATACGAATTAGCCACTAAACTGTCAAAACGTAAAATACTTACGTTTTCTCGTGAGATCAGGCTGGAGAAAACCCACGCGAACACAGGGAGAACATGCAAACTTCACACAGAAATGCCAACTGGCCCATCCGGGGCTCGAACCAGCAACCTTCTTGCTGTGAGGTGACAGTGCTGACCACTGAGCAACCGCGACCCTTACTTGTAACCTTTTTGTAAATTAATTTAAAATATTAACCTGATTTATTTAAATTTTTTAAGAAATGCCATCAGTAGTTTACAGAAAACTGTTTTACTCAAACACATACAATAACTATATTTAGTCATTTAGAGTTTTTTTCCCCATAAAAGACACATATTTAGGGCAGCATGGTTGCTCAGTGGGTAGCACTATCGCTTCAAAGTAAAAAGGTCGCTGGTTTGAGTACCGGCATCTGTTGGCATTTCTGTGAGGAGTTTGCATGTTCTCCCCGTGTTGGCATGTTTCCTCCGTGTGCTCCAGTTTCCCTCACAGTCTAAAGACATACGCTATAGGTGAACTGAATAAACAAAATTATCCGTAGTGTATGAGTGTATGGGTGTTTTCCAATACTGGGTTGCAGCTGTAAGGGCATCTGCTGCAAAAAACATATGCTGGAAAATTGGCAGTTCATTTCACTGAGGCAACCTCTGAAATAGAGACTAAGCCAAAGGAAAATGAAGGAAGGAATGAACAATACCCATGCCTTAAAGGGACAGTTCACCCAAAAATGAAAATGTACACTGTAAAAAATACTTTTTAGTTAAATCAACTGAAATTTTGTTGTCATCTCAACACAGCATTACTTACCTAAAGTTATAAACCTTGTATAACCTAAAACATTTAGTTGAAACTCATTCATTCATTTTCTTTTCGGCTTAGTCCTTTTATTAATCAGGGGTCACCACAGTGGAATGAACCACCTATAGCTAAAACTTGATTAACTTATTAAAATAAGTTAAAGCAACAAAAAAAATTTGTTGTCTTGACTTTTTGTCATAACATTTTTTACAGTCTACTATTTACTCACTCTCAGGTGGTTCCAAACCTTTTTGAGTTTCCTTTTTCTGCTGAACACAAAAGAAAATATTTAGAAAAATGTTACAAACCAGTAACCATTGTCTTCCAAAGTAGGAAAAACAAATGGTTTGTAAGTCACTGGTACCCGTTTCCAACATTTTAAAAAATATCTTCACTGTTAACAATGTCCTGTATAATTTACAGTAACTCACCGGCAGCAGTTTCCCAGCAATTTACTGTAAATCAAACTTACAGCAAAATACTTTAATATTTTATTTGACCTTGTTAGTATTAACAAGTAATATCAGCTATACTGTATTATATTACTATGATATATTGTATTGCATATATTTACTGTAAAATATACAGTATTTTTATTCTTCCCACTAGTAATATATTTTCATATAATAACAAAAGTAACTTGTAATTGATTATTCAATTATCTATTTACTGTAAAAC